>NC_062973.1:24066564-24252832 GCF_023078275.1 Leguminivora glycinivorella
ATAAAGTCAAATTAACTGCTTTAAAATTGATAAAAGTAGGTGAATCTAGTAATAAAGACGATTTACCACCTGTGGAAGTACTGGAAGCAGTGATAAACGCATTTTTTGCCTTGTAGTTTCCTCGCTATAGTGAGGGGAAAAGATTTGTGTTACACTCGGGTGCAAATGTATTTTACTTCTCGTGTGTTAAAAAACTCGCAAGTTCAGGATTCTATTCTCGAACCACTCGCTTCGCTCGTGGTTCAACTATAGAATCCTTTCACTTGCTCGTTTTTCAATTCCACACTCGGCGTTAAAATACAACTTTGCCCCCTTGTATAACAAATAACTATTACCCTTTTCTGACTTTTGGCCTGGTTGCACTGACCATGGTCACGGAAGAATGATGTCCCATCTTTTAGATGTAGTGCTGATGTAAGTGTATATCGATACCTTTGGGTTCAATTGGCGTAAAGGACAAAATGCAGGTTTTCAGGAGAAGCAAAAAACAACTTTTTTTTTGGAAAAATGTTTATATCTTTTTTGTTTTTTGACCTATATTTGTGACGTATATAGAAAAATATGTAGATTTTTAGTATCCTTCACCTAGTGTAGCAACCGTAGTGATAAACTAAACGGTTTAGAAGTTAGATGGTTGTAAAGGACACGTCAAAATGCTATAGACGTCCTTTACACCCACGATTTTTTTGAACAATTAGAGTTGATAGGGTCGTAAATGACGGTCTTAGATGATTTTTATACAAATTCGGGGCGTAAATGTAACCGGAATGGTACAAATGGCAACTGTTTTTAGCTTAGTTTACAATTGAGAAACTTGAAAAATGTATCAAAACGTAGTTAATATGGCATAGAATAGCCACATTAGTGTTACAGTGTATATTTATCTAAATATTTAGCAGAGACAAAGAACAAGACTATTTTATATCCAGTTTTGCAATAAAGAAACAACATTTGCTTAAAAACTATCTAATATTTTGGAAAGTTATTATTTTAGTACTCGCCGCTCGGCTGTCTCAATAAGTTACGCATTCAGTATTTAATTCTAGCAGGGAAACGCTTTCGTAGTTTAAGTAAAACACTAATTGTAATCACGTAAACTTTAATCAGCAACTGTGAATGGTAGACTATATTAATACGACAGTAATTTTAAGTCTAAAGTAGAAAGAAGTTTTAAGAATAACTAAGAGTTAAGTACTTATTTATAAACGCAAGTTAGGACGCGTATACAAACTGTAGTCAAGACTACCTACTATGTTGATTCATATTTTTGATAATTTTAAAATAGAAGATTGTTATTTAGTCTTATCACTCAATCAATCAATCAATATCATTTATTTGCAAGAATACTTAATTGTAGTTACAGGTTGTTCTTGTAAGAATTTTCAGTCACAGTATTCTATCGTAGTTAAACGATGTGCAAATATTAAAGAAACAAAAAAAGCTACTAATACATAACATAAATAAGAATAATTTTAATTATGAGTTCAATCCTATAAATATTATAGTCAATGCTTTAAGTACCTGGGTACATAGTCAAGTCACCAAACGCTAACGCTCATTCGCTAGCGAAACGCAGCTGTTATTGTCGCAGTCGCACTAAATGTTAGTATAGTCTACTGTTAAAGTTTACTGCCGGCGTAGCTGAATGGCAATCGTCGACGACAGACGCCGACAAAAATGCAGTCTGGTGCAATACGCAAGAGCGATAAAGATATATTATAGCTACGAAATAGATATTATCGTGAGCGTTTGTGCATTTGGGTACGTACCCTGATTACCATAATGTTTTTTTAATTACCTACATCTCGCCGCAGTATAATAATACTACGAAAGCGTTTCCCTGCTAGAATTAAAGACTGAATGCGTAACCTACTGACTATTCAGACAGCGACGAATACTAAAAAAATAACTTTGAATTTGTTGCCAAAGTATTAGATAGTTTTTAAGCAAATATTGTTTCTTTATTACAAAACTGGATATAAAATATTAGTCTTGTTCTTTTTTGTTGCTAAGATAGCTTAGATAAATAATACACTGCATTAAACTGATGTAGAGCTATTCTATGCCATATTAAGTACGTTTTGATACATTTTTCCAGTTTTTAATTGTAAACTCAGAACAACATTTGTACCATTTCGGTTACAATTACGCCCCGACTTTGTATAAAAATCATCTAAGACCGTCATTTACGACCCTATCAAATCATGGGTGTAAAGGACGTTATAACATTTTGACGTGTCCTTTACAACCATCTATCTTCTAAATCGTTTAGTTTATCACTACGGTTGCTACACTAGGTTAAAGATACTCGTAATCTGCATATTTTTCTTATACATGTCACAAATATAGGTCAAAAAAACAAAAAAGTGGGTTTATCTTTCTCTTGGAAACCTGCATTACATGTCCTTTACGACAATTGAACCCAAAGATATCGATTACAGTTGCGGATAAAATATTTTTAGTGCTGGTCGTAAAGGACGAAGAACAAAAAAACTTGTCCTTTACGCCCAACTTTATCACACTACTATAGAAAGTGATCCTTAGAAAGTAAGGGCTTAAAGGGCAACAATATATAACAAGGTGACTTGCGACTATATTTTTATTTGTAGATTTCCTTTACGACACAAATAATAATTTATAATTAATGACTTGATATTTACGCCCCTTCAGAAAAGCTATTCTTGCAAGTCCATAGTAGAAAATCTTGGTCGTAAAGGCAACTTTTTAAGAGATATCGAAATTTTAACTACACAGATCGATAGCGCTTGAAATTCTGAACAAAACTGTATATATAACTCATTTTCGCCAAAATGTCCTTTACGCCAATTGAACCCAGAGGTATCGATATGTGAAAAGGCCTGTGAGAAGTTTTAAGACATCCATCTGTCAATTTGTTTTGCGGCTATTATATAGTCCGGGAGTCCAATATTCAATTTTTGAGTTACCTGCCGAGCGCGTTCGATACAGATATGCAATGGTCAGTTTGCTTTGCGTCGCACGAAGTCGAAGACGGGATTTCTGTCGTTACTCGAGTGCCTCAGAATAATTTAGGATATGACTGAAATCTTACTACCCCATAAAGTCTCCCTTGACCACCTAGCCTTCTGTGTTGATTTTTTTAACCCAACCAAGAATCAAATACATCATTTTATTGTAAGTATTTTTTTTAAATTATGCTACTACAAAATCTGACTATTGTTCAACTATTAAACTATTTTCACAGTATCAGTGTAAAAAATCGGTCGTTATACTTGTGATTTTCAGATTAAGTATTATATTATTAAATTAAAACGGGACTTAATCGCGTAAAACTTACGTTTATATTTAACCCGACGTTTCGGACATTACCAAACACCGGTTTCGCGGGGGCAAAAATGTACCAGTGCTAGTGATTCATTAAATATCGACTTAGTTTATCGACATCCATAAAAATAAATTTTTAACCATCATTATCATAACTAAACTAATGGCTAAGTTTGAATACGTTTAACTATGTGCAAACCTCTTTCATTTATACTTATCGCAACTATAAACAACCGATATCTGACATTGACTGTGTCGAGTCACTTTTGACAACCATTGAATCGTTGAATAATTCATCTAGTACCTACAACAATATTATTTTGCATTCCGATCAATTAAATCTACCTTTTTGTTTCTTAAGGCGGCTAAAAATGCCACGCAAGAAAAAAGATCATTCATCTTCCTGGAAACCTGACCATTCAGATATAGATGATAAAGGTACGACTTACTTTTGCAAGAAATGTAAAATTCTTATGTCACGAAAATGTGGAAAATGTGGAAAAAATTTTGATTGTATATTATGAAAATTATATTAAATATTAAAGAAAGTTAATTCCTCAAAAAGTTTATTTTTGTGTATGTAGTTTTCTTCTTCATTCAAATTCTTGAAATTACACAACGGTTGTACGACATTTTTATCGATATCAAATAATAAAATTAGTTTAATGTGTCCTCGCACTATTAAACGTCAGTACAGATTTGCCCCCGCGAAACCGGTGTATGGACATTACATTACGTGCGTGGTCACGGGTAGACTGAAACGTCGGGTTAAATATAAACGTAAGTTTTACGCGGTTAAGTCCCGTTTTAATTTAATAATATGAGTGAAGATCGTGTTAGTTTAAAAAGTATTATAAATAAGTAACTACACCATTTCAACATTTAGCATCGCGGTCTCCCCAACTATAGCATGTGTAATGTGTATTGGTTTAATGTATTCGCGTATTTGCTATGCGGCGCGAACCGCGTTTAATTGCAATTGGGAAAATTTATAGCCTTTATGAATAATCGAAGCTTGAGTGCATTGACTTCAAGTGTTGCATTTTCACGAGAACAGTCACCAAAATATTATTTCTAAAGGACGTACAAATAACTTGCATTTACTGAAGGTAGGTACAAATACTATGATGTTGAGTTCGACATGTATCCACTAAACACGCATATATTTATTTATTTAATCTTTATTACACTAAATAAAAATGTTGCAGTACAAAAAGGCGGACTTAATGCTTTAAAGCATTCTCTACCAGTCAACCTCGAGGCTAAGCATAACCGGTCTACTCTCTATTTAAATGCAAACATTGTAAAACATGGAAAAAATGGACCAGTTACATTTGCCCCCCAGTCGAGATTTGCGCCGCTGTACCTTAGAGTAGTGATGTGCAAGTTGCGGAAACTTTCCAAACAAATCTTAAATTTCTTGAAAAATTCACGAAACTTTCACGAAAAATAAAGAGAATTTAAATTTATGACATGGAAAGTTTCCATCCATACAATTGCCCATACAAAGTATGTAAAATTTCCGAAGTTTTCCTATGTGAAAATTTCAGAATTTTGGAAACTTTCCGTCGGCACATCAGTACCTTAAGAGTGTCGAAACTTTTTAGCATACTCGTATGTAGATTACGATGATATGCCAGGATTGCAATTGTAACGCAGCCTTCGGCCGCTTTCCCTGCAGTTATTACACTATTAGTCCACTAAGTATGCTACACTTTCAACCAATCATAAACTATAATGGTATTACAATAAGGGATATCATTTAGCAATTATCTGTTGCTATTTACTGGGTATATGCAGCATTATTTCTCTGATCAGTTGTAGTTTTTATTCCTCTGTCAAAGGGGTTAGTTCTGATCAGTTGATAGGTTGGTAATGGTAAGTACGCAGCGATCCGCGGAGTGCTCTCGGCAAATGTGTCAGTTCCGACAGCGGTAATAATTTAATGATAATTATTTCCTATTCGACGGATGGTGAAACGAGATAACTCAACTTACGGAGATTTTTATGTTTGATTTAATGTATCATTTTTCTTTAAGGACAGTTTTATTACAATGCCACATGTGATCACTGTGATCAGTCTTCTTAAAAGGATGTAACCTTGATCCTTCAATATATAAAATAACATGTGAGTTTACGCGCCTTCTATGTATTGTTTTTATAAGGATTTTGAGGATCCATGACTTTACAATATAATTTTAAATGTCAAAACTGATCTGTTTAATGCGTTTTGTTTTTTTTATTTAACACAGCATTCAATTTTGTACACATTTTATTCGACATACGATTGTGTATTTTAATATCAATTAAGATTCAGATTTCAGATGCGCCTAATAATTTTAACTGGCAATCCAGGAAAAGTGACAACCTGCGATTCAGGTACCTATAGCCTTGTGCAGGTGTAACAAGCAAATCTATATTTTCAATATTTAGCAGTGTTTCACTTTAAGTAATATTGTAACATATTATCATGTCTAATCATAAGTTTCACTGTATCAATTAACTATTTTGATTTTTGAGATGTAACTAAAACGCAAAAACAATCGCTGTACTTCATGTTTTCATCTACCTATAATTACAAGAATTGATCTGCAGATAAAAAGCTAATTATAACCAGATTGTTCTTGAATTAACAGGTAATCAAAGTAAATCGAGCAATTACTTATATAATGGCAATCAGAGTCGAACATGCACAATGCAGTACAAAAAATGTAATTGCAGAAACGCAACGCCGAATGGACGCCAGACGCCGACAGAAATGCAGTCTGGCGCTGTCGCGCCAATACGCAAGAGCGATAGAGATAGATAACTATTACGAAACAGATATTATCGCGACCGTTTATATGCATTCGGCCACACTGTACACTTGCAACGCAATTGTGTCTACCAAGTAGGTACTGTAAACTGTTAAGGAAAATTCTAGGACCCGTCAAAAGAGACGATGGCATTTGCGAGAGGCAAAAGAATGCTGAAATTGAACAATTAGTAGCTGAGCCAAATATAATATGTAGGTGAAATTGTGAAACCAAAGCACATCGTCTCCGTTGGCTTGTCGTTGGCCATGTCGAAAGGATGGGTGAAGATCGCGGACGTTCAAAAGTGTCTACGAGGGTCGACCAAATGGACGCTGTCCTGTTAATTTCCCTGTCACCAAATAACACTCAGAAACAGGGATATTGTTACGAACGAAATGCAGATGCGAATTAGAATGATTATAAATAACAAAATGTATTATATGTGCTGTACCTATCAGCACCGGCTGGTCCATACAAGCCGATTCCCACCGGTTTCCTAAAATTGATTACTATTAAAGTAACTAATGTTAAGGTAGTTTTCTTTTTGATTTGGTGTTGCCTATCAGAAATTTTCACCAGCCACCACTGGTACCTATTCAAAGAACTTCTTGTTCAACCTTTTTTTTCCGGCCTAGCGCCTGGGTCCGCTTTCCTGCTTAGTCTTCTTCACTTTGCCCGGTCTTCGGCATCCTCAGGTGTGAGATGGTTCTCTTGCATGTCCGCTATCACGACGTCCAGCCAGCGCTTCTTAGGCCTACCGCGGCCGAGATTAAGGCATTCTGTTTTCTGCACTAAAAAAATACTATGTTACTCTACACAAAAACTTAAAAATGTATAGGTAATTTCAAAGCTTATCAAAGTCTCTTTTTTCTAGATATGCTCGCTATCCGAGCTCAGAACAGCAAGAATAGCTATAATTTTTGCTTCACTCAGCGACAGGAAATTCCTTATGCAAACTCAGTGGCAAGCATAACTAATATTGAAACTTGGTTTTACTGCAGTGTGGCGAGTCAGGCGAATAATCTGCTTAAAGGTCGCGTGCCTATTACATACTCATATGTACCTTTAAAACTTACAGAAATACTGAGGCCACACTAGAAAATGTATATCTACTTGGGCAGATCACAGTTTGAGTTAATCCACTGATTTCATTAAAGAACAACACTCGTACAGCCTGTCAAAATAAGAGTAGGTATAACCACGTATAACCAGGGATGGGCAAAGGGGATCCGTGATTTACACAAAACAACTATGAATAGGGAAAGGACACTTACATATGATTGTAAGCTCGCGACCTATCTTCATTCAAAGACAAACGGATTCGGACTGAATAATATGGCGCATGCGAGTGTGTGAATGATTGGTTGAGTGAATGTGATGAATGGTGAGTGTATGAATGTTAAGGCGTTCACAGACGTGTGTATGAGGGTGTGTTTACACGTCTGGGTAGGGAGTTAAGGCTGTGCTGCCTATGTGCTACAAGTAGAAAATAATAGGGGCGCAAAAAAGAGTAGAAAAAATAGACGATGGTCACGGTGGCCTATGTACACCGCTTTGCATGTGGCAACCATTTTGACACTTCTGTTTGAAAAAAGTGTTTTTTGGAACCACAAGACCCGTAAAGATTTAACTGCAGACATTGTATTTCTTAAATTAAGCGCTGGTGGCCTAGCGGTAAGAGCGTGCGACTCTCAATCCAGAGGTCGCGGGTTCGAACCCTGGCTCGTACCAATGAGTTTTTCGGAACTTATGTGCGAAATGTCATTTGATATTTGCCAGTTGCTTTTCGGTGAAGGAAAACATCGTGAGGAAACCGGACTAATTCCAATAAGGTCTAGTTAGTTAGTTACCCAGGTCAGATGGCAGTTGCTTTCGTAAAACTGGTGCATAAGCCAAATCGTGGAATTTGTTGTCACAGCGGACCCCAGGCTCCCATAAGCCGTGCCAAATGCCGGGATAACGCAAGGAGGATGATGATATATTTCTTAAATTAGAATGAGGAGACGAGTACTATTTTGACATTAAACTAAAGATATCTCTCGTAGGCTAATATTTTTATGAAACGCATCCAATGCATGTAAAGAGGCAGCCAATTAAAATGCTAATTGGTATCAAGCCTCTTGTAACTTGAGCAGCCGCAACTAATAGATTTGATATTTTTTCGATTTGATATTATCTCTCTGTTTATGGAAAACATCGTGAGGAAACCGGACTAACTGCAATAAAGTCTAGTTTACCCTTCGGCTTGGAAGGTCAGATGGCAGTCGCTTTCGCAAAAACGCCTACGCCAAATCTTGGGATTAGTTGTCAAATTGGACCCCAGGCTCCTATAAGCCGTGGCAAATGCCGGGATAACGCAAGGAGGATAATTATCTCGCTGTTCATCTCACTCGTGTGCGATATGTCTAATGGAAAAGTGTTAAAAATATAAATTAGAAACATTATTACTTATTTAGCTTCTTTTTTTTTTCTAGACCATTCAATTTAATTCATAGGAAGAAAAACTAACATCTTAGGAGCCTACTTATTTACGTCGTTAACTATAAAATATAACGATACAGATGTAGTGCGAAATGGGTTTCCTTCCTTTTTTTAACCGACTTCAAAAAAGGAGGAGGTTCTCAATTCGACTGAATGTTTTTTTTTTTTTTGTATGTATGTTCCTCGATATCTCCGAGAATTGTGGACCGATTTTCAAAATTTTTTTTTTGATCGAACGGGTATAACCCCGAGATGGTCCCATTGGCACCAAGTCAGGGTCTGATGATGGGATCCTGGAGAAATCGAGGGAACTCTTCAAATGTTATAGGCACATGTAATGTTTTCAGTGTATTTTTCAAAGGTAAACCAGTATTTACGCCTGATCGTAATAATTTTATGTGGCTGAGCTGATGATGGAAGGTCAACTCCTCAATGGTTAGGAGTTGAAGGATAATTCTTTCACTAGTGTACATGTATTCGGACTGATACATATAATATCAATAGGAACCACTAAAAATCAACAAATAAATACACTTTTTTAACAAAAAATAAAACCGCCTTCAAAAATAAGCGCGTTACAAAACACGGAGGAACTAAAAAGCAAAAAATAATAAACCTTTGAATTCAGATTTCTTATCGTATTGCAATAATCTAAACATCCAAATTATAAACAAATCAATTATTTTTGGAGTCAGTGCCAGCCTGCGTATGGTTGGGTGGGGCAAACAGGAAATAGCAAGGCGACGAACAGGTCTGGTACCGACTACAAAAATAATTGATTTGTTTATAATTTGGATGTTTAGATTATTGCAATCCGATAACAAATCTGAATTCGAAGGTTTATTATTTTTTTCTGGAAACGTTCGTTATTTGTCATGCTAGTTCAGACACGTTTGTACGTTTCCCTAACAATACGAAGGTAAATCGTTTCGCACCTACATCTGTATCTAAGTAGGTAGGTAGGTACACTTAGTATGCTAGTGGTTCTCAGAAAATAGATAAGTTAGTAGATAGTAATGCTCGTAGTTACTAATTTACGTGTGATTCTTCGTAAGTTAACATTTTCCTTGAATCCTAATGTTTAAGGAAAATAACGAAAAAAAAACTGAGTAATCTTGATGTTAATGCCGAATGTATATTATTATTATTTGAAGGAAAAATGTTCTAAATAGGTACTAGATAAAAATTCTGGCAATCGGTTGTTAGAAATTCCTAATTGAAAGTAAACAAAATTCCTAGTTTGACAAAAAAAAAGAAATGATCTTATGGTAATAAATATTAGCCATGATGTAACTTTTCGAAACATCCTCATTTCAATGCATATTTCAGCAATTCCCGTCAACTTTGTACAAAAATTAAGGGAAAAGTTAAATTTGTTTTTATTAATTCCTATTTTGTTACCAAGATTTTGTTGATTAATTGAGATTTTATTAAGTTTTATTTCGTCATTAAGGTTCTCTAGTATCTATATTTTCTTAATTATAACAATTATCCTGTATATATCTTACGAAAGTCGAATTATATTACTAAATGTTGGTAACAAAATAGGATCAATTAAATTTTGCTGACGTGGCATTGTACAAAGTTGACGGGAATTGCTGATTTACAAGCTTTTATTGAATTTGCCTTGTTAGTATGTTATTTATTGTGCGTCAAAACGTAGAAGTTAAATTTGACCCACTTCCCGGTTTCCGATTGAGCTGAAATTTTGCACACATGTGTAAATCATGTGACAATGCATCAATATTATGGTATCACGAAACTGATCTGATGATGGAGTAGAAAGGTGGTCATAGGAACTCTGTCATGAAACGTCGTATCCCCTTCGAGAAAAGGGGTTTTAGAAACGTCTCGGAGATCAGTAGATGACTGTTGAAAGAAAGGTGCAGTCGGCGATAAAAACTTGTGCCAAAAATTAAATTTTTGCAAAAAACTTATTCTATTCGTTTGACGGTTATCAAATTTTACTGGCTTCTTGGCAAGATACCATCGGCTCCTGTCTTCCATTACGTTTATGCTTTTTGATAAACGGTTGACCATAAGGCCGCGGACTTAACACAAGCGGCGCGCGGGGCAATGAGCGGGGCGGCGAGCGGCAAACCACCGCGACCGCTGACAACCAAAACAGATTCATTTGAACCTATACTTTACATTTTGTATCGAACCACTCGGAACCGAGAACTAAACCAGCGACGTTTCCAGAACGCCCTTAATCCCCGTTGTTGTCTCGGAAAAGTCAGTGTCAGAGGTTTTATTTATATTAGTTTCAACACGTAATTTTTTTGCGACTAAGTCCCTTGTCATGTGTAAAAACTAAAAATCGCGGTGAATTGCACTGCTTTAACAGTGAATCTGTTTTGGAAGAAAGCGGCGACGGCTTACCGCTTCGCGTATATCCAATCCATAGCCTTACCCTCTTATTCATAAACGTTCTCTAAAGTTATCAAGCCGATAAAGTTCGTTTGTCCCTTTCCGACATATTGGTGTGATAGAAAGGGACAAACGAACTTTATCGGCTTGATAACCTTAGTGACCGTTTATGAATAAGAGGGTTAAGATTTATAAAAAGGAAAAAATATGTAAAACCTTGACAGTGACAGTTGACAAGTGACGCAACAGGACAGCTAAATAGCTCTGACAACTGACAATGGGCCTAATTGCCTGATTTGCACACAGGCCGTCAGATGGCGTGATTAAGGCCAATCATTATCATAATCACTCATAAATGCCACGGTTTCATGATTTGAGATCCACATTGAGGAGAAACTGATTCATTTTTTGATGTAAATTGTAATGGATTCTTGTTAGCATTCAGATTCTTTCCTTAGTCGTGTTTTTATGAGGTTTTCCTTAGTTAGCTTGTGTACCGATTAATGGTTTAACATTGTAAGTACCTAACCTCGTCAAATTTTTTAAATTTGTGAATTTCTTAAATTTGAAAAAAAGAACCTTCTACCCCCTTTACACCTCCAACGCAGTTCATACCCTAAAAGGCTGTTAGTATTTTCATCAGAACTACTATAGGTATAACTATGTCATTCACAACACTACACGAATTATTTTCGCTGATTATTTTAATTTTGAAATAAAACTATGGAAACGGATTAAATCGCGTATAATGAATTTACATTCATTTTAATTTTTAGGTTTATTTCATGTGTAACTATCGCGGTAACCGAAGACAATATTATTTTAATTTTGTTAGGTTAAAAAGTTCTTTGCACTGTTAGGCCCACTTGCACCAACCCACTTAACGCAGGGTTAGTGGGCTCCCCCCCTAGGGTGCCCACCTTGCCGTGGTGGGGGGGCTTAGTAACCGTGGACTGGTCACCCACGGTGAAGCTAAGAGGTACCCAGGGCCGGCCGGTTTGGGGAGCTGGCTGGCCCGAGGCGGTCGCTCTAAGTGGGCTTGTAAGGCCCACTTAAGACGCGTCTGGGAGGACTGCGGTGGGAGGGAAGATCCGGCAGTATGGGATGCCGCTCTGTGCCCTCCCACGGTAGCCGAGGTGGGATCGCAGGGGGAGAGGCGTGATGGTATAACGGTGCGCCACTCTCCCTACCCCCTGCGACCTTGGCGGGGCCGCTCCGCTGTAGCGGCATTGGTGGGGCCGCAAGGGAAGAGGAGTGCCGGTATTACGGTGCGCCGTTCTCCCTATCCTTTGCGGCCGACTTGGTTAGCGGTGGAACCAATGACCATTTCCACCGCTGGGCGCCGGAACATTCTGGCGCCCATGGCCTCTTTGTGGCGGACTCGAGGGGGTCCGTCACTGTACCTTTAAGCGGCCGAGGAGGAAGGTGCGCCCTGTCATCTGGCGCACTCACTGTGGAGGGCCTTTGGGCATCCGTGTCGAAGCCGCATGTGTGCGGCTGCCGCCGGCGGGGTTGCGGATGTGAGCGCAAGTGTACCGGTAACCCCGCCAACAAGGCGGCGAGGTGGCATGTGGGGGGGTTTTTAGTGGGTATACCGTGGGCCTCATTAGCTAATACGGGAGTCCCACATAACCACTAGGGTCCCCCCTCGCACCCTAGTGGTATGCGGAACGCATTTTCCCCCCTAAACAAAAAAAAAAAAGGGTTAGTGGGCTGTCATCTGTCAAATTCCATATCAAATGGAGGGTTAACCCTTTTTTTTTCTCGCAGGGGTAAATGCATTTACGCATCTCACCCCCGGGCTTTGGAAGCCCGTTGGGGACGGGGTGGTATCTGGGACTCGCCCCTCCCTTAGCTCTCTCTGCTAGTCAGGGAGAGGGGAGGAGAATACCCACTAACTTCCCCTGCGGCGTTACCCTCACTGCCGTTATAGGGGAGCACCCTGAGTTCAAAAATATTCTACCACGATGCTCCCCCGGCTTGCTTATAAAAGCACCCTCGGACCAAAAGGAGGAGGAGGGGCTGTGTAACGCTACAACCGCTCCTCATACGCGTAGAGCCTTACGTGCGGGTCTCCAACCCACGGCTCTACAGGGGAATCAGGCCGTTAAGAGTTTTTTTTTTTTTTTTTAGTATGAATAGGTAGACGTTTGACCACGATCACACCTATGAGATACCTATTTACTCTTGCTTTAAAGAGACCTGGATTGTACTCATGTGGGAACACAGACTCAGTTAAGTGGTTAGTGCAAATGGGCCTTAATGTGTTAGGTAAACAAAATGTATGCACTGTTTTTTGAAGTAAGGATTCTGTATTTATTTCATTCATTACTTCTTTCTACGTCCAAATTTGCTCTTTTATGTCATGTTTTAATATAAAAAAGTAAATGATGCACGATGTTTATTTGCGAAAAACTTTTTACATAATTCACTTAAAATATGTTGATGTTAACTTATCAAAGAATAATATTTTATTTTGTGTTTCTATTTCAAACAAATGAAACTAATATTTAAAAACTTTTTATGTGGATCGTGTAGATATTATATCTGGTTGTAGGGAAAGTTAAGCGTAACTATTATAGATGACGTAGTTCAAAAAGGTTTCGGAAAGCTCTTAAACCTAAGCTAGCGATAATCCAGAGGTTTCATAGAACAATGTAAACAAACCTTGTCCTGAGGGATCATGCCTCATGACACGCATACGTAATGAGACATCTATTTAGATTAGATTAGTTAGTTTATGTTTGCTGATAAGCAACTATAATCTACGTATTTGGGTTAAGCAGTCTTTCTCTATGTACTGACACGATCACTTGGACAGGTCTCCACGGAAGACCAGCGTCAAGTTACCTGGTAGGTAACTTGACAAAATGCTGAGGGGAGACCTTTTCAGTGATGTTAATATTGTATAATACCTATTAATGTGTATCATAGACGTAAGGAATATTGTTAACGTGCTGAATAAAATTATTTTCTACCTTTCTTTCTTTATTTCTCTCTCTCTCTCTCTCGCTCTCGCTCTCTCTCTCTCTCTCTCTCTCTCTCTCTCTCTCTCTCTCTCTCTCTCTCTCTCTCTCTCTCTCTCTCTCTCTCTCTCTCTCTCTCTCTCTCTCTCTCTGTTTCTTTAAGAATAACTCTCCGTAGATGCGCCATTTTTTTTTTAAAGTTGTCCACCCCACTCTTTTTGTAACATAGGTATTTTTTACGCGATTTATACTCAGAATCGAACTTCCATAATACACCCACTCAAAACGTTGCTGAAGGAAGATAGTGGTGACACAGTGCTTCAATTTCGCGGCTGGTCGGGCAATGGGGGTAATGTTTAGTTAAATTTGGCCGGGCATTGAAGAATGTATAGTGTTACTGTGTAAGTTATAAATCGGGCTGTCTTTTCAAAAAAATGCGCTACTTACAGTTTTTTTTTTATCTTAAGTCTGTCAAGGAAAGATTTAGATAATGATTTATTTAATTACATCATCGATGCAATTGTGACATCATATATCGTTCGTCACAGAAAACACAGTTTGCTTTTAAATGCGAGAGTGTCTGGATTTTGCCTGTTTCAGTATTTATTGTGACGTGAAATATTTCAAAATGCCGTTGGAGCGGCGCTTTGTTTCAGATTTATTTTATTTTTAATCATGTTCGATTTGTCGTTTCATTTTTATTTCAAAGCTTTTATAGGTACCTATCATAGTTCAAACAGCAAATAGGTACAATTGTATTCGTAGCTATATAACTTATGATTTGAAATGAAAACACAAAGAATAATTGTACATTTTTGTAAAAGTTACTTATTTCTTAAGACTTACGTGTATTTATTACATATAATTAAACCTTTCAAAGTTGTCACTTTCACTGACATTAACTCTTTTATTTTTTTATTGTACCTACTTACACATTTTTTTTGGGATAAGATTCAAACGAGCAGACAGGTCGCCTGATGGTAACCGATCACTGCGGCCCATGGACACCCGAAACACAGAATTGTGGGGGGTGCGTTGCCGGCCTTTAAGATGGGTGTACGCTCTTTTCTTGAAGGTTTGAAGGTCGTGTCGGTCCGGAAATACCGCTTGCGACAATTCGTTCCATATTTACATTATTCGATGTACCAAATCAACATAGTAACCTGCCGGCATAGCACACTAGATTGATAAACTTCATAGCATCGGTGCATCCTTATCACACTTACAATAGTGCGAAAAGGACGGCATGACGTTATATCGTTTATCACGCGTCCGCGCGTGCTTGCCTGCGAACGGATAAACCGATTTCGATTTAGTTTTTTTTTCTGAAAGCTGAGTCGGGGGTGTTCTTAGCCATGTTTCATGAAAATCGGTCCACTATGTCGCGGTCGGGGTTTTTTCAAAATTTTAATTTTGTGGTTAGGTTATGGCTTAAGCTACAAATAAAAACTCTTAAATCTTATTCAGTTTAAAATACTCTCTGCTTGTCCAGTGTTTGCACAAGTTAGCTCACCTCAAAACTCGACTCATTAGAACTACAAACTGCACTGACTTTGTTCAAAGTTCACGGAGGTTAACCTTTTGAGCGCTTTGACGCGTCATTCTTGGAATTAAGCAAACTACTTAGGAAAGTTTTCACGTAAAAATATCTGACAAGTAGATATAGAAAAGCTGATATTTTAACTTTTTTTTTTCAATTTACGAAAACCTTAGTTTACGTTATATTACAATATATAGATAGATAGATAGATAGAATACTCTTTATTGGCACACCTCAGCAAAAGATACAGTGGAGACAAAACAAATGATTATAAATAGAGGCAGACAACAGGCGGCGGTCTTAATATATCTACACAATAAACCAGGCATTACTTATATTTAACTCAAGTATTAACATTTTTCTACAGTTAGGTAATTCCACTAGGTTTCGTCAGGTTCCGTCAGCAAAAAAAAATAATGGATATTATGATAGAAAATAATTGTGATTTAAAATCATTATAAAAAATAAAATAAAATACCGATGTAATTTTTCATGTTCTTCTGAGACCGCTGAAGAAAAAGCGCAGAGAAGCGTCCAATTTAGGGAAATTTTTTATTCATTTTTTTTCTAAGCGTCTTAATTATGCAACTAGGGAACAAATCAAATTATTTTATTGAATATTTTTGATTTGTTATTTTTTCAAGTATTCACACTACTATATATATAAATTATAAATTTAAATAAATATCATACACGAAAGAAAAAAAAACAGCAAGGACCACTGGTGGCCGAGCCGGGAATCGAACCCAGGTCTTAAGCTTACGCATACACTAGAGAAATTTCGTCGGGTACCACGGCGGGCGTGTGGTCTAGTGGTAAAGACGTTAGCCGCGTAAGCTGAAGACCTTGTCGTTTTTTCTTTCGTATATGATATCTATTTATGTCTTAATTATGTTATGTGTAAACTTTAACCCCCTTATTCATAAACGTTCACTAAAGCTATCAAGCCTTTCTATCACACTAATACGTTGGAAAGGGACAAACGAACTTTATCGGCTTGATAACTTTATGAACGTTATGAATAAGGGGGTAAAGCTATTGATGTATTTTATTTATTTAATAAAACGGTCTACTTACCTGAATTGCCCACATGATTGCAAATAGCGTAATCATAGTTTATTGTAACCGGTGTTTCTGTTGCAGGTAAGCACTCATCGATAAAGAGGTTTGTGATGCCGCCGCTATCTATGGGAATACCCAGTAAACACGAGGTACGATGGCGGTAAGCATATTATTATAAATATTCCGTTATTACCTATACCTATATAAATCTAAGCAGATAGAGACTGATTCTGTTTTTATGTTTTACTTGCTTTTGGCCGCGATAATGGAAGGGTAAATTTTCCATACAAACGATCTTGATTATTTGTTTCCTGGATTTTGAAGATAGAGGACGATGTACGAGTAAGATGATTTTTTTGATATTTTTATCGGGCTTAAAAAATGATGTCAAATAAGTACAAGCTTATATGTGTAGAACTCTCGGACTAATCTAGTAAGAAAGTATTCCAAGCTGCCAGATACTTTTGATAAGTATCTACTAACTAAAGCTAATAATTTAATTATAATTAGGCACGAACCTCCCTAATTTTCCTTCAAAGGTCTCCTTAAGTTTCGTTGGGTTGAACATTCATTTAATTTTCATTAGGTACTTGTTATCATTAAACCAAGCTTACAGGTGCCCTACAGCACAGCCTACGCTTGAAATGGAAATGTGCAGGGCACATAGCTAGGTATAAAGACGAAAGATGGACACTGGAAACTACAAAATGGAAGGGACCAGCTGGAAAAAAAATAGGGGAAAACCAAGAAAGAGATGGACCGAGGACATCATTCCAGTAGCAGGCATAGACTGGCTAAAGACAGCCCAAAATAAAGACCAATGGAGAAAGTGTGAGGAGGCTTATACCCAAAAGGAGTCCACATTAAGTTAAAGAAACATAACAGAAATACCTATACTTATTGTAATGTAATGTGGAAATAAAAAGCTATTTTATTATTTTGTTTTATACTTGTTATCTGCTCAAATCACACGCATGTTGCTTACTTCCTTGTAACCTAGTGTAGGTTCCTTATAAGGTGTAGAAGAGCACTAAGAAAGGATTTTCCAAACTTCACAACCTAAGTGGGTGAAATGGGGGTCCAAAGTTCAACGTTTGAATAAGATTACTTTTAGTATGCGGGCGCGGGCTAGTTTATTAATATGGTAAATATGGTAATGGCTAATCAATCAAAGTTCTAAGAAGTAATATAATAGGACAGTTTAGCGTCTAGCTAAAGATTATGTTATAGATAATACAGGCCACGTGGCGCGGCGGCCTTGCGTTGCCCAAGCGCTGGAAAGTAGTCCCGCGCTTTCGGCGCGCGCGCAAGGTTGCGCGCTTTTTGTGGAGCTTTATCTTGACAGCCTGGACAAGTTGGAATTAGGGAATGTTCATTATATAAATGTGTTTTGATTTGTATTTTTATTACACTTCGAAACTTAGTCTAGCCGAAGTGAGAAGGGCCATTTTTTTCAAAGTTGTCCACCCCACTTTTTTTTTGGATTTGGAATTTTTTATGTGGTTTCCACTCAGAATCGCGAGCTCTTTCAATTCTAATGGGAGAAAAAAAGTGTCCCAAGGGTTTTTTCCCATTCCGTTACCATTTTTCCATACATTTTGTATGGCGGTAACGGAATGGAAGGTTCGAAAAAATGTATGGAAATCTTGGGACATTTTTTTTCTCCTATCACGATCGAAAGAGCTCGCGATTCTGAGTATTAATCGCGTAAAAAATACCCATATTACAAAACAAGTGGGGTGGACAACTTTGAAAATAACCTAACCACAAAATTAAAATTTTGAAAAAACCCCCGACCGCGACATAGTGGACCGATTTTCATAAAACATGGCTAAGAACACTCCCGAAGTCCCGACTAACTCAGCTTTCAGACAAAAAAAACTAAATCTAAATCGGTTCATCCGTTCGGGAGCTACGATGCCACAGACAGACACACACACAGACATACAAACAGACAGACAGACAGACAGACAGACACGTCAAACTTATAACACCCCTTCGTTTTTGCGTCGGGGGTTAAAAATGGCCCACAATCGTTGACGCTACGTGGCGATCGAAAACGAAGTCTGGCTCTGTCGCCCGCTCGCCCCACTACAGAAGAGCGATTGAGAGCTGGCTACCATACGCTTACGAACCGATTGTGACGTTGGGTAAGTACCCTGGTCCCGTAGCCGAATGGCATTTATGCGACGCGAAACGAAATCGAAACGCCGCAGGAAGGTAGTCTGCCTCTGTCGCGTCAATACGCAAGAGCGATAGAGATAGATATCTACGAGCGTTTCGTTTCGTGAGCGTTTCGTGAGCGTTGTGCCATTCGGCTACGCACCCTGGGATGGTTAACGCTAAACATTTGTTCAACATATTTTTACTGACACCAAAGAACTACGGGCCGATATGTAGGTACTGTCTATAGATGTCCCTTAAAAATAACCTAATCACAAAATAAACATTTTGAAAAAACCCCCGACCAATTTTCATGAAACATGGCTAAAAACACTCCCGACTCAGCTTTCAGACAAAAAAAAAACAAATTTAAATCGGTTCATCCGTACGGCAGCTACGATGCCGCAGACAGACACACACACGGACAGACAGACACGTCAAACTTATAACACCCAGTCATTTTTGCGTCGAGAGATAAAAATTAAAAAATAAGTGCAAGAAATGTGCGCTCCGCTTCGATTCGTGACGTATGGAGTTCTACTCTACTAAGTAAAACGACATGTTTAATGAGCTCGGTCTAGCCCAGGCTTGGCATGCGGCTGACCTACGCTAACAGATTACTGACCAATGTGGGTGGGGCCGGTTCATGGATACCCGTACATGTCTTTTATAAAACGACCAACACATGTGCCTATGACTTTGTAATTGTAAGTATTGTAACTAAAGTGATACCTATTTCAGTCGTATTTTTAACCCCCGACGCAAAAACGATGTGGTGTTATAAGTTTGACGTGTCTGTCTGTATATCTGTCTGTTTGTCTGTCTGTCTGTGTAATACACATACATCTGTGGCATCGTAGCTCCCGAACGGATGAACCGATTTAGATTTCGTTTTTTTTGTCTGAAAGCTGAGTTAGTCGGGAGTGTTCTTAGCCATGTTTCATGAAAATCGGGGTTTTTCAAAATTTTAATTTTGTGGGTAGGTTATATTTATTTTTGAGTGACAACATTTCATTTTTTTGACTTGTCTATAGGTATTTTGATGCGGTTAAATAGCAATTAAAATTCTACACCCAATTTTGATGAATTTTTCAATACAACGACGATTTCATATAAAAATATCGATTTTTAATTTTAAATGTTGTAACGTCATTGGAACGACACCTTGCTACGAAACTGAACGCGGTAATAATATGTTTTTCCCCTCACTAGCTCGGAAACACGTGTTTTGTCCTTTAATACCAGCGGGTAAAAACGCATTTTATCCACTAGTGGGTAAAGTAATTTGACCTTGAATAAAGTCAAATTAACTGTTTTAAAATTGATAAAAGTAGGTGAATCTAGTAATAAAGATGATTTACCACCTGTGGAACTACTGGAAGCAGTGATAAACGCATTTTTTGCGTTGTAGTTTCCTCGCTATAGTGAGGGGAAAAGTTTTGTGTTACACTCGGGTGCAAATGTATTTTACTTCTCGTGTGTTAAAAAACTCGCAAGTTCAGGATTCTATTCTCGAACCACTCGCTTCGCTCGTGGTTCAACTATAGAATCCTTTCACTTGCTCGTTTTTCAATTCCACACTCGGCGTTAAAATACAACTTTGCCCCCTTGTATAACAAATAACTATTACCTATGATGGCGTCAAACAACTGATTGATACACATATTACTAGCGTACCAAGACAATCTTAACGAACAAATTGAGTGAGCCATATTTGGCAGTTATCGAGTATTTGAAGGTTTCCGTTTAGCTAACCAAACTTTTATGACTGTCTAGCGTTCTACAGACAAATGTTAGGTGATTCAATCAATATATAAACACCTATGCTAACCTTTCTGAAACCTTCAAATCTGGGTGAACAGGCATCTTCTGGGCGAGCTCACTCCATCGTAGGCTACGTCTCTGCATTTGGCTAGTCTGTGGCCAAGAAGAGTAAGCCCATTTTTATAATAATAACCTAACCACAAAATTAAAATTTTGAAAAAACCCTCGACCGCGACACAGTAGTCCGATTTTCATGAAACATGGCTAAAAACACTCCCGACTAACTCAGCTTTCAGACAAAAAAAAATAGACCTAAATCGGTTCATCCGTTTGGGAGCTACCATGCCACAGGCAGACACACACAGAGATAGACAGACACGTCAAACTTATAACACCCTGTCGTTTTCGCGTCGGGGATTAAAAAAAGTACTACATAAGTCGACTTGCAGAACATTGTGCACCTACTACTACTAACCTACAAACTAATCATTAGTAGGTACTAAAAATGTGATCACTGTCTATGCTTGATCAAAGTTTAATACTAAAATTGATTCCCTGAACTTACCCAAAAAAGGCGATCCTCTGACGATTATTTGATTAGCCAAAGTCGAAAAGGTCGAATAAGTTTTGCAATTGGAGAATTTGGTTAGAACTTCTTAAAACTTATCCAATTACGATTCCTCTACAGTCTAATTACTAGGGCTTCAATCGATGTTGTCCTGTTGTCCCCCGGGTGTCCCTTGGGTGTCGTTCTAATTTACCTTTTGTAACTACCTACCTCCTGCTTGACAATTCTTGTACCTATGCCCGTACATGCGAAACGTAATAACCCTTTTCAGCACGGATGGTGCTCTTTTCACACACTAGTGCGAGAAGTGGTTTATTTCTTGTCAGGTCGAAAAGGTCCATCTGTACTGAAAAACGTCGTACGATACACGTGCGAAAAGGAAATTCGAAACTCGTGTCGATTGAAAACACTCCCGTCGGTCCTGTTTTAATTTATCGCCACTCGTTTCGAACATACTTTTTTCCGCACTTGAACCGTAATGTCCTATTTCAGTAAACATGGTGTTTTTCCCCGCACTAGTTCGCAAAGTATGTACATTTCTTGTCAGGTCGAAGCTTCAAAGGGTTAGTATGAGTATTGAGTATGAATTCATAGCTCGTGCCGATTCCTTTCGGTCGTGTTTTAATTTATCACCACTCGTTTCGACTTTCCTCTTTTCCGCACTTGTATCGTATAATGTACTACATATTTCACTGGATAGAAGTTTTTCGTAAGCCCTTTTTTTCTGTATTTCCTTAGAATGCTGAAAAATGACGTTATTAGGTCATTACTCAATAAATTATGAAATAATCTATTAAGTTATTATTTCACACGACTGCCTAATTAAAAAAAAGTGTAACTGTTTTCAGTGTTCATGTTTGCACCTATGTACAGATGTAGTCCGAAAAGATTTGCCTTCGAATTGTTACGGAAACGTACGAACGTGTCATGCTATTTCAGTACAAGATGTACTGACATTGACTGAACTAGCATGACAAATACGAACGTTTCCGAAGGCAAATCTTTTCGCACTACAACTGTATTTAACTTTCTTTATTAGGTAAAATATTCGGCATTGAAACAGACCTATTAGGCCGAATACGAACATCGAAAAACTGGCCGAAAATGCAGAATAAATACCCTAGATAAAAACTAGTTCTGATCTGGATTTCACTGATAAAAATATTTGGAATGTTATTTGTACAAGCGGCACTGCAAAAAAACGAACAGTTGTCAAAACAACATTGCAATTGTTATCCAAATTCCCCGATAGCTTAGCAAAAACTACAGGCGGATCTAACTAGAGCCAACAACACATGACTAACCACAGTCAAACCTTATCTCCTTGTGTTATAGTTGACAATAGTTAACGTGATAGTAACAGAACAAAAATATGTATCCTCGACCTTAAGACATGAGCAACAAAGTCGTGTCTACATATTTTGGGCACTTTGTCCGCATCCATATATACCTAGGCTTTACGTCGACCACATATATATGAGATATGAGTAACAATAGTTATACCTTATCTCTATGTGTCAAGGTTCAAAATGATTCACGTGACAGTGCGTCGACCTACGTGAGATGTGACGGTAGAAAAACGTGTCCGGTTCGACTACGAAATGTCACGTCGGCAAAAAACGCGTGTTGTTTATTTTGTTTGTTTAAATTGACTTATCAAAGGACTATTGTGGTGTTTAATGAGAGTATAATAGACGTTGATTGTATTGATAGCTTTTAAAAATTAAAGATAATAGATATTTTCACCTAGGTAAGTGGTAGTTTGGTAACCAGAAAAATGGTTTGTAATCGCGCTAGATGACAATCGATTGAGTTATAAAGTAATGTTTTCTTTTTTTCTAAAAATAGAATATGAACATTCCATTGGCTTATGTTACGATTTTTTTTCAGCATTAATATAGGCGATCATTTTTTGCACATAAATTCTGCACAATGCTTTAGATAAAGATCCTCTTACACCAGCCAATTTTCGCAACCACCAAATGGCAAAGGCAAATAAAAATAAAAATAAAAATAAAAATAAAAAAATTAGAAAGAGTCAACACACATATCTCTAATCTCAAACTATTTTAATACAATACAATCTTCTCTGCTTTGTTCAAAGGTTCAATGGTAGAGAATGCCTCATTCCATTAAGTTTGCCTTTTGTACATTAAGTATGTTTTTTGAGCAATAAAGTTCAAATAAATAAATATCGATATTAGATCCCCCTTTAGAGGTATACAGGTATCATTAATCTGTTTTACTTCAGTGGTATACAGACATTATATCATTAATCTATTATTTCGAAGCCTTCCAATCGCTAAAATGCAATGTCGCACCCACATGGCACGCGTGTCTAAGTAAAAACCCAACATTGCGGGCGTGTTAGACCATACGTTCATTCGCTCAACTAGTTATTATTTTAAAGAGAAATACGCGATACGGCCTTGGTACAGATACCGTAAGATACAAAATATATGTCGTTTACAGTATGTTGACTTTAAAATTTGACATCGTAATTTTTTTCTAATTGAGGATTCAGGGGAAAGGGAGGCGTTTTTCGCCTCTGCACTTGCTTTAGGAGACAACAGGGTGCGTAGCCAAATGCATAAACGCTTACGATAATATCGTTACCTCCGTCTTCCGTATTGGTGCGACAGAGCCAGACTGCGTTTATTTCGGCGTCTATCGTCAACGATTGTCATTTAGGCTAGGCCGACATGTTGAATGTTTGTAGATTTTTTGTTGTAACCTACTATCACGACTATATTTTTAAAATATTCAGTTTTTTATTAATTATGCGTATCCTTTTAAAGGAAATGTTGTATTTTTGTAACAAATATAATGCCTTATTATGTAGGTATATTGTAGTATACTTCTGTCATTTCGGTAAGGGAATAACTTTCTATCTTTTTATAAGTAGCGATATTTTGCAAGCTATCTGCCGGCAGTTTTTGATATCATTAAGCATAACCGACAAAGCAGACAAATTACCATTTGTGGCGGATGAGAACCCGATAGCAAGTAACAGTTCACAGCTGTGAAAAATCCGCTAAGGTACAGCGGGGCAAATCTCGACTGGGGGACAATTGCAACTAATCCATTTTTTCCATTATTACACTATGATGTTGAGTTCTACATGTATCCACTGAACACGCCTACCACATATAACCGGTGGACACTCTATTTAATAATGCAAACATTGTAAAACATGGAAAAAATGGACCAGTTATATTGGTCCCCCAGTCGAGATTTGCCCCACTGTACCTTATACGATGTGAATATACTGCATTTATATTTTGACTGCAGTAGAATGGTTACATAGTGAATAACGCAGTATGTAGAACATTAGTGGGCGTATGCTGTCGCGGATACAAAAACACAGTATTTGACAACATTGCTACATGACTATTAAGATAATATTATTGCTTACAATGTATGCATACGCTTAGTTACATACGGACTTTATAATTTGTTACGCGTGACATATTTATTGACATATGCAATAGATTTATTTATGTTATTCGTAAAGTAAAACTATTCAAGCCTTGCTTTGCTAGTTTGCTTACAGAATAGATAAGTCACAATTCGTGATCTCGTCACGACAATGATGAGACCGTAATGAAAAAGGTAGTTATAAGGCCTGTTCTAATTATTTTATAAACGTTATAGGCCACTTTTTTCAAAGTTGGACAACTTTGCCCCACCTTTTTTGTAACATGGGTATTTTTTACGCGAAAAAATTACATACATTTTTTCGAACCTTCCATTCCGTTACCACCATACAAAATGTATGAAAAAATGGTAACGGAACGGGAATAACAACCTTGGGACACTTTTTTCTCCTATTAGAATTGAAAAAGCACGCGATTCTGAGTGGAAACCACATAAAAATTTCCAAATCCAAAAAAAAGTGGGGTGGACAACTTTGAAAAAAATGGCCCACATACAGTTTTATTTAGGGTAGTAACGAACTTACAAAATTAAGAAATTTTGAAAGTGGAAAACCTTAAAAATTACGCTAGTTCAGGCGCCAGTATGTACATAGTTACATATTGGCAAAAATAGTAGAAAATAATAGGGGCGCCACCGTCTACGTAAATCGTTTTGCAAGTAGCAACTATTGACTCCCTTTTGTATGAGAAAAGTATTGCTGTGATAAAATAAAAAAAATATTCCATTTCTAATGTTTTTTCCAATTTGTAGATACCTATACTTAAGGGCTCGAGTCACGACCATATTCAAAACGCCAAGTATATGAAGCGGTCAGTTTCGCAACTCGCTGCGCCCGCGCAGATCCTGATAAAGGCGCCGCTGATAACGCGCAGGCGCAGGGCTGCGCCTTAAACTACTATTTGTATCCAATTGACAATACATATGTATGTAAATATTTGTGCACGTGTGGACTGTTCCCGGGAAAACCGCTTACGGATTTTGAATAAATTAATATATTACCCGTAACGATATATTTTAACCCAAGTCTAACCTTTTATAGAACTGTTTAAATTGGCAATGCAAATTACTAATAAAACAATAGGGTTTGAGGGCAGTTCGTTGCTTTTTGACACGAGTAAAAGCTTAAATAAGTTGAATCTAGCAGTAATCCATACTAATATTATAAATGGGAAAGTGTGTGTGTGTGTCTGTTTGTTTGTCTATCCTTCACGGCAAAAGGAGCGACGAATTGACGTGATTTTTTTAAGTGGGGAGGGGTGAAGGAATGTAGAGTGAGACAGGCAACTTTGTCATATTTTTTTTAAGTATAGATAGTTGAAGGGACGAAGTGTGACATCAGGCTCATTTTTGTCTCTTCCTAACAAAAGCTAAAAATGCAAAAATAGTAGTCTATAAAATGACATTTTGTACGGGTTAATGTGGCATCAGTCATTCGCATTAATCTTAGAAAATATGTCGAAGGAGAAGTTAACATTAGGTGATGAGACATATTCAAGACTGTATTCCAAAATATTCCACTGAGGGGTAGGCAGAGCATATGAAACCGCTCATGGATCAGTGTCACTTTTAGCAATTAAGGTGTTGAAAAAAAAACAAATTTTAACATTGCATTGTCATGCTGCCAACCTCTCACCTAAGCCACAATTAAACCCATATCCCACAGTCGATTGCTACGACACCCATGCGAGGAAAGGGGTTGGCTGTGCCCACACGTTCATATTGTCTGCGAGTAGTGATGTGCAAGTTGCGGAAACTTTCCAAAAAAATCTTAAACTTGAAAAACTCACGAAACTTTCACGAAAAATAAAGGGAATTTTAATTTATGAAATGGAAAGTTTCCATCCATACAATTGTCCATACAAGGTATGGAAAGTTTCCGAAGTTTTTCTATGTGAAAATTTCAGAATTTTGGAAACTCTCCGTTGGCACATCAGTATCTGCGAGTAATAAAATTATGTCAACAACTTGGCAAGCCTTGTTTCGTGAAATGGGTTAAAACCCAACTCGCTGCTTTGGACTCAGTGGAGCGCAGAGCCAGGAGGATGATTGGCGACAAGAAGCTAACGGCCAAGCTACAGTCTTTGGCCCATCGGCGGAAAGTCGCTAGTCTGTCGGTGTTTTACAGGTTGCACTTCGGGGAGTGTGCTCAAGAGCTACACGAACTTATTCCACCGTCCCCATTCTACCATCGGACTCTTAGACGCACGGCCGGTCTCCATCCTTACTTGGTGGATATTCCACGAATCCGCACGAAGCGCTTTGCTTCTTCTTTTCTTATGCGCACTGCCAAGGAGTGGAATTCCTTGCCGGCGGCTATATTTCCGAGCTCATATAACCCGGCAACCTTCAAATCAAGAGTGAACAGGCATCTTCTGGGCGAGCTCACTCCATCGTAGGCCACGTCTTTGCCTTTGGCTAGTCTGTGGTCAAGAGTAAGCCCATTTATAATAAAAAAAAAAAAAAAAAAAAAACCCCTACACAACAAGTACGTACACTTTTAGTGGTTAGTAAATACACAGTGTAACGGTTGTCAAAGATAATCGCCAGCCCTGTCGGCCCTGGTAACTTTGGAAAGGCGGCTGCATTTTTACTTTATGCTCATATTCGGCTGCACTTTGTAGGCCAGTGGCCAGTTGCATTCTGGTTGGGTTAATTTAATCTATCAGCCCGGTTATGGTAATACTAATATGAGATATATAGAATGGGTGGTAAATTTCATTATGTGTTTGACAAAATCCAAGTTTGACAAAATACAGTCACGATTCTCTTTTTCGCCTGTTACACAGCTCCAGCCTGTTCATGTCATCTGAATCATCTTCCTCCTTGCGTTATCCCGGCATTTGCCGCGGCTCATGGGAGCCTGGGGTCCGCTGTGACAACTAATCCCAAGATTTAGCGTAGGCACTAGTTTTACGAAAGCGACTGCCATCTGACCTTCCAACCCAAAGGGTAAACTAGGCCTTATTGGAATTAGTCCGGTTTCCTCACGATGTTTTCCTTCACCGAAAAGCGACTGGCAAATATCAAATGACATTTCGCACATAAGTTCCGAAAAACTCATTGGTATGAGCCGGGGTTCAAACCCGCGACCTCCGGATTGAAAGTCGCACGCTCTTACCGCTAGGCCACCAGAGCTTACATGACAGGTATCTATATTTCTATTTTCTATGGGCCTCACTTCTACAAATATGTCTGATTGTATACATCATACACCACTGGCGCAATAAATTTGTAAGATATTTATTATTTGTTGCCTGTCCCTCTAGCACAACTTGCCTTGTCGCGCGCGAGTCCATACTTGAAGTCGCGCTTGATGTATGGACTCGCGCGCGACAAGGCAAGTTGTGCTTAAGGGTCTGAACTCTTAAATTCCTCAGTTAGGGCTGATCAGGCGGTTTAGCACAACTTGCGTTGACGCGCGCGAGTCCATACATCAAGCGCGACTTCAAGTATGGACTCGCGGACGAGAGCGCAAGTTGTACTAGACCGGCAGGTACTTACAGACAACCAATCTGTATCCTAGGCCACTGTAGAACCTTTTCACAGTAAAAGTCAAACTGATTTATATAGCAAATAAAGCACGGTGTCAATACGACAAGGTTCTAGCGTGGCCTATGATCACTTATTAGTCCCTTTTCTCGAGTATTTAATAATTAAATCACTGACTTTTTTTGGTACTGAAGCCAGGTCATATTAATTGTGTTTGAATAGAAGAACAGAAGGCCAAGCCAGCTACAAAGTTGGTGTTTTATAAAAAATGCTTAATTAATGGTATTAACGAACATTTTCAGCAGCTTTATTACTCAGTTGAACTCTTTGTCGACTCTCTTTTGAACTTCGAACCTTTTGAGTCAATTAGGAGCGTTGCTGGCCAGTTTTGTTTAGAAATATTTGAATACTTACTTATACAAAACTAAATCTTCCAAAATAAATCTATGATTCTATTTTAACAGTAATACCGTTCATCATCTCACAGATGTAGTGAAAGGGTTTTCCTTAGTAGGTATGTTTGCGGAAACGTACGAACATGTCATGCTATTTCAGTCAGTCTCAGTAAAGGACATACTGACATTGTCTGAACTACATTTTTCTTGTAGCTAATAAGTCTGATTGCCGGAAACCGCCGTCTAGGGAGCAAAATCATCCTAAAATTTCCTTGTTTAATGTAGCTACTAGGGTGGTCCAAATATTTTTTTTTTATTGTTTGAGCTCCACATGGTTATTTCTATACGAAACCTTATTAGAATCATTGCAACCAATTTTGAGAACAATCAGACTTTATTTAGAGGTCGCTCAAAATAATGCAATAATGCCATACTGAAATGTATGAAATGAATTCGACTAAAGAAAAAATCTTACATGGAGGTATTTTAATGGTTTAATTATATTTTTCCCTATTTCATTAGAGCTAAATAAAACATGAACCGGGCAGTTTGCAATGTTTTAATTATTTCGGTTTTTATTTTATTTTATTAGGAGATATCCAATTTTAAATGTATCTTGAGCGACCTGTAAATAATGAGCAAATGGGTTAAAATTTGGTACATAAACTACTAATTCATAATAGAACAAAGGGAACCATGTGGAGAAAGGATTAGTCATATTTATTTTACTTCCATACAAATGCGGACCACCCTAGTAGCTACCTACATAATTTTAATTCTAAAAGCAATAGAACGAAATTAATGTGAATATAAATTGATATTACATGACAGTCATTACAAGACATATAAATAGTCTCATACAGAGCGGAATATAACTAATTAAAATGAACATCCTGATTGCTGGGTACCTACTTACCGTCGGCATGTAGGACAAAGTACGAAATGTACAAATAGAGACACACCTAATCAATAAACCAAATAAAAGGATCTATTGTAAACATTTCCTAACAGACTTCACAAGAAACCACGAGGTAAACATTTTCAACCGGTGACATAAAAAATGAATCCAATTTCCCGATAGCTGTATAAAAGAACAATAAAATCCGAGATGGCGGAAAAAGCCCGGCAGGAGGCTTCGCAATTAGCTAAAAAGCTCCTATTTGTGGTTAGCAGAGGCTGGTTTAATTTGATTAAATTCTGAGATAGCTATGTGGGAAAATTGTGGGGGATAAGTGGGAACGTATTGGTATGTGCGAAGTGGATGGAGGCATTTGCTAAAATCTACGCCTTAGAAACGGTCGAAATGTTTCTACGTAGGTATTCTTTGTGCATAAAAAGACAATTTTTTTAATACCTGGCGCTAAAATTTCAGTAAAATTGACCTGCAATCCTGCCTTTTTTGAAGGGACGTGACTTTTGACGTGATTATCCGACCCATATGGAATCTAGACCAAACTTTTGACATATGTCAATGGTCGAATCAGGTGACTCGTCATGGATCTCAATTGAATAGCCCTCTTTTTTTTTGGAATATCAAATGAAATAAAGAAGTAGTGATAATTATTAAGGTCAAAAAAAAAAAAAATGGAAAATCATAGTCACTGGACTCTGGAGACTCGAGTCTCCATCGTATCTAGAGCTGACTTTTGTCGTACACTAAAGTTCGAATGACGCCACTCCGCGTGGCACTCAATTGAATAGCTCTTGAATATAAAATTAAATAAACAACTAGCTAAACAAGCAATCTGTCTGAAGCCGTGTAAAAACAAGAGCCAAGTCCGCAAATAAAAGCACGGTAACGTAATAATAAGAACCCGGGCTTGGCGCAATTTGCTAACAACTGGCAAGAAAGCCATCTTGTGGACTGGATAGGATGTACCTGGGTGACTGGGCACAAGTAAAATATTAAACAGGATATTATCTTCATGATTAAGTGTGTGCAGGCAAGATCTTTTTTTTTTTTGGAGAGCTCGCACCAATAACTTTCTTCACTCTTTTAGCGTTTTGACTGCTTCCTCCCAAGTTCCGCTTTCTTACGTCATCTATTTCACTTATCATCGTTTTCAGAGTCATATTTAGTAAAGTTATTTACATTCATGTTTTCCCTGCTAACGATCAGCCAGATTTTTCCAGAATAAACCCTTTTTTCAGGCCCAGATAAAGACAGGCTGTTACTAGGATTGCCGGTTGTTTGCAAGGCACGGAAAATTAATCGAATTGTTTGAGACCCATTTTCGTGAAATCTTAAAACTCCGACCCAAATGAAACCACTGTTTAAGACCTACAAAAAACCTTCACTGTTAACAAAAATAAAACAATATTTAAGTAAAAGGTTTGGCATTCATAACATTGATCGCGACAGCTGCAAGTCAGTATGCAATAGCAATCGAGTAATTGCAGCATAATAATAGTGTTCTCTATATATCAATCAATCGCTTTACACTTGAAGTGTTTAAACGGTGATAAAATTTGTCTCAATTATTTCCATGAACAAAGGTTACTTACATGTACTAATCCTACATAGAGCAATGCTATATTCGCAATGTAGGTAATTAAAATTTTGTAGCCATTATTAGTGCTAAGATTAAAATAAATAAAAAAATGTTAGTGGCGTCTGGCGTCTCTCCCCAAGATAGTAAATTTTACACTTTTATGCTTATTTGAAGCGGGGGGACGCCGAAAGTGTTCATGAATAAAATTGATTCGCATAATTGTATTTGGCATATTTTTAAAATCAGAATACCCCATACCAACCCGTACTAAATGCTGTCAGGAGAGTTGGTTAGGTTAAACTATGACCTCAAGAAGTACAATTTCAAATAATTAATTGAGATACGGTTGTACTCACGTTATTATATCGCTATTGATAACGTGAGTACAACCGTATCTCAATTAATTATTTGAATATGTCTCACGGAAGTTTAACGTGTATAAGTACAATTTCGCAAAGAATGTCGGTTAGGTTAGATTAGAATTGCAACATCAGTATAGTAGTACATATTACCAATGAAAAGAACTTTGCGTGGTAAATTTCGTCTAAGCAATGTTATGCACAAATAATTGATGCATAAAAACTATTCGGCAAATAACCTTTATGCATGTAATATATTCGGACAAACAAAAATTATGCGTAATAGGTAACCATACTATGCCATAACAGATTATGCGAAAGGTGATTTCTTCGTTATAAAATTATGTGAAAACAAGGGGAACCATTTGAAGCATAATAGTATTTTTGCAATGATAATATTTTTTTTAGTAATGATATTAATAACAAAACGTTAAAGTCAAAGTGGAGAAGATTGAGTAGAGAGAATTGGACCCTGCCTAACTATGCTGATTAAACGCTAGCTTGATGGAATAGTACATTTCGATACAAGTGCGAAAAAGAGGAAGCTCGAAACGAGTGGCGATAAATTAAAACACTACCGAAGGGAGTGTTTTAAATCGACACGAGTTATGAATTCCCTTTTCGCACGTGTATCGAACGACGTTTTTCAGTATAGATGGACCTCCGAAGTTTCGACCTGCCATATAATGAACCACTTCTCGCACTAGTGCGTAAAAAAAACACCATCTGTACTGAAAAATAAGTATTGTAGTCAATGTACGGTCACAAATACACTAACTACGCCGAGGTCGGAGCTCACAATGTCGTTAGGCTTCACCAATTTGCGATGGTTTGCGGGCATCGGTGGAGATATCTCCTCTGTTTTCTTTTACCGACTTATTGTAAGGCAATCTGGAGCTGTACTGATATAGGTAAATAAGATTTTTTTTACAAAGAGACGCCTTTGAATTAATACTAAAATTATGAATCAGAAGTAGGTAAATGCATTAATAATTCCTCGTGTTTTAAGATTTTTACTAGTGTTAGTGATGTGACAAATTAGAAAACAATAATAGTACATTACGATATAAGTGCGGACAAGAAGTTTTGAAACGAGTGGCGATAAATAAATTCTTTTGTGATGCGGACTGCAAAGGAATGGAATGCGCTTCCACCATGGATGTTCCCTGGAAAATACGACCTCAGTCTCTTTAAAGTAAGTCTGAATCGGCGAGCTCCATCTTAGACTTTCTCTAAAAAACTTTAATAAGTACAGTCAGTGCACCTTTTTCTCAATTTTTCTTTCTACAAAAAAACATTATTGACGTTAGGATAATTTTGGAGCATGGTAATAAATTTAACTTTCGTCTCGAAACTTTTGGTGCTCACATCATAAATATTGGGAGTTCTGGAGACTGGTAGTAACTCTTATAATGAGAATTTACATATTTTAAAATAATATACAGAGAACCAATGTTGCATGGGTCGGAGTTTTAATAAAGTCACATTGGTCCTAGAACTTAAGTAAACCAAACATTGTAAGGGCCACTTGTAGCAACGAAAATCGGTTAACCCGAGGGTTAACCCACCATTTTATATGGAATTTGACAGATGGCAGCCCACTAACCCAGAGTTAAGTGGTTGGTGGTGCTATTAGTGGGTCTAAACATGAAAAAAATGGACCTGTTACATTTTCCCGTTAAACTTGCAATTGTAATTAATTACCTTTTTACTTTAAGGTAACAGAACTCTTAACATTAGTAGAAAATTTTGTTTAGGACTGAACTAGTTCGAATATTTTCCAACCACATTATCATTTTGAGCTTGACTTTCTAGTTCAGATAAAAAGTGTAGGTATTTCTTCCTAGTAAATACTCGGAGTGTTTTCACGCTGCACGAGGGCATTTTTAGAATTTGGCTCCCAAAATTAGCGTCAGTCGTTAACAAAAATTAACTCGCTGTCAGTTTTGTGACGACAATTAAGCATGAAATTTCAATAAAAATATTGTTTTTGTGTTATTTACATAAACTTTAAGCGATTATTTACATTCAGAACGTGAAAAAAGTTAATTTTTAGACAGGTTTAATGCTTCATTGTCGTCACAAAACTGACAGCGAGTTAATTTTCGCTAATTTTGGGTCCCAAATTCTGAAAATGCTCACGATCCGGTATCTTATGTAGGATTCTATAGGAACATCGTCATAGTCTGTGACCGCGGATCATACGCATATAGGTAACGTTATCCTTACGACAGTTTTTGGGATGTATCTATTAAAATTAATACAGTAGAAAACAAGTACGTCTTACATTTTGACCTCCTCCCGTGTAGGACTAAGAATTTCACCGCCCCCTTTTCTCCCGTGGGTAAGACACCCACTGTAGAAATCTGTGGAAGTCAACTCTGCAATTTGAGTTCAATTGTGGCGTGACCGAGGCACGATGGGCATCCGACACCACAATATCACCATTCATTGCTACAACTTTTTTATGGTATAGGAGGCAAACGAGCAGACAGGTCTCCTGATGGTAAGCGATTACTGCCGCCCATGGACACCTGAAACACCAGAAGTGTTGGAGGTGCGTTGCCGTTTAAGATGGGTGTACGCTCTTTTCTTGAAAGGTTTGAAGGTCGTATCGGTCCGGAAATACCGCAGGCGACAATTCATTCCAAAGTTTAGCTGTGCGGGGCAGGCAGTTTCTGGAGAAACGCACTGTTGAGCAGTTTCATTTAATTTGTCCACCGCTTTTAGGAATACAGGCGTGAATTTATTTGTATATGATACATTTTACTTCCATTCGACATCCGATAGCAAAGTAACCGGCCAATGTGGAAACACTCTTAAAATATATCAGTTTACGAACCTTCTGCCTTTACCATTAAGGTAGAGGTTACAGCAAGTTGTTGTTTGAATTGTTGAAGTAAGTACTTTAAACTTTGTATACCGAGCAACCGCAGCTTATAACTTACAATTCAAGACATAAGTTGGTCGCAAGTTGACTGTGGGCTTAGAATTTGTGATTGTGCATATAATTGCGACGGGACCTTCTGTTTTTGCTCAAAAAAATACGTTAAATTAAAAAAAAAAATTAAATGCATGGTGTTACAAAAATAGTGGTGATAAGTTTCGTGTTTTAAGGAATAATAGGGAAAATGGTCATAATATTTTTTTTTTTACTTTTACAATGAAAGTTAAATAAAAGCTTGTAATATTTTATTTATAATATTCTCATGTCACAAATAAAATATCTCAATTGTTGAAAGTGTAGTAGCGAACTGAAAGAAGGGGGGGAGTTATGGATGTTTGGATTGTAGATTTTTTTTCAATTAGGCATAAGCATTAAAAAGTCATCAATATTAAAAGTAAATACTTCAAAATCAAGGTGTTAAATAAGTGATTTTACTGTTTAAATACTGTCTTATTTTAACTCTCCAATGTATATTCTAATAAAAATCCGGGGAATATTTTATTCGCATTCCATTTTCACAAAAACGCAAAGCAGTGTCGTAAAAGGATCGTGGAATAATATGCGTTGCAATGGCATAAAATGTCCACATTTTAATGATATCTCCTTACACGAAGCTATGTGACTACACAAAGACTTGGGTAGAGTAGTGCAACCTTCACAAAGGGTTGAAAAAGTAGAAGTGTAACTGTAATAAAGTGTATATCATCCTCGTATCCACTCAATTTGTATATGTAAGTAAGAGTAGCGCTCACTTAAAAGGGAATTTTATTTCAGTTGTACTACTGCAATAGGTATTTATTTAGATACGTTTTTATTTCAAGTGTGGATTCGCTTATGATATCTTCAGATACAGGAAATGCGACCTAAAGTCGTCCGAAAAATCTTCCATGCAATCTACTGATATACATACAACATACAATCATACAATCACTCCTGTATCCCATAAAGGGGTAGGCAGAACACATGAAACTACTAAAGCTTCAGTGCCACTCTTGGCAAATAAGGGGTTGAATGAAAACGAAAACTGTGACTGTGACTGATATATATGATGTGATGTCTATGAAAAATAGTGAAACAATTGGGAGTTTTTTAGGATGACGTTCTATGTGACGACAAGTTGCCTTACACGTCTTAATGATCGTCAATGATTCATAATCAGAGCTCGCTTTTTACAACTGGCCAGAGCTGCATATGTACGTCGTATATGCCATTAACTTTTTTCCACATCCAAGGAAAGTCATGAGGTCATGACTCAAGACAGAAAAACAATAGAACATCGCAAATAGTAGCCCTAATATCAGGATATAAGAATAGATTACCCTGGGGCGTGGGGATCGAATACAGATCGTGAGATGCGTACCCAATGTTTTACTATCTTCAAAAACGGAGGATTTGATGTCGTTTGCATGAAATTTGATGTTTATACACACATTCGTTCATTCGTGACATTCTGTCATCATTGACATCAAAATCACCATTTTTTATTTATTTTTACTATATGCGGGCGGCTTACTCATGGCACAGACTAGCCAAGGCGAAGACATAGCTTACGATCGAGCTCGCCCAGAAGGTGCCTGATCACTCTTGATTTGAATAAGTTTGCTGGGTTATGTCAGCTGGAAATACATTCGCCGGCAAGCAATTCCACTCCCTAACAGTGCGTATAAGATAAGAAGAAGCAAAGCGCTTCGAGCGAATTGTTGAGTACATGAGTATGTTTTTACATTCAAGGAAAAAAATGGAAAAAAAAATCAGCCGGAAAGGAATGGAAAGATTTGCGAAGTTTTTGTGATTTGTGAAGGCGGTGGCTTCCATAACTCAATAAGGTAAGAGTGGCCGCTTAGACTGCGGCTGCTGCGGGTTCGAGTCCCGCCGGAAGCGTTAAATTTTCCTTTTTTTTAGTATCGTTCCCGGACGTTTCCGCTTGTTACAAAATTGATTTACATGAGTATGTTTTACGAAGGACTACAGTTTTACCACCTTACGTTTTGGTTTTTGCCCGTGTGGTGACGGGTTAAGAATTTTACCACCCCTTTTTTTTCCCGTGGGTGTCGTAAAAGTCGACTGGGGGTATGGGTTAAATTGTGGCGTAGGCGAGAGGCTGGCAACCTGTCACTGCCATGTCACAATTTCGTTTTCATTCAACCCCTTATTTGCCAAGAGTGGCACTGAAACTTGAGTAGTTTCATGTACTCTGTCTACCCCTTTATGGGATACAGATTGTATGTATGTATGTTTTCACATTAAACTGTATTTTTAATATTCTCATTTAACATACGTATACGATTCGTCATCGAATCGATTTATTAAAATAATGAATTCCTGTTCCTCCAACAATGAACAAAACTGCGTCATTCTCGTTACCTTTGAATATAATTCAGAATAATAAAATACGCCACAATGGCATTCTCGGGGATTAGAACAAACTTTGGAAGTTGGTTTATAATTTAGATGAAACCCCAACCTTTAGGGTTGTAAGCAATTAAGCATCTTTTGACTCGAGTTTCACACCTTTTGTCAGGCAGTCAAAAGGGTCTACTTGGGGAGACTGATTGGACGCTGTCCTGCTGGACACCCAAAATACCGTTGGGCGGATAGAGTGGAGGTTGACCTCCGTGAGCTCGGCGTCGGCGAAAGCTGGCACAATACCACTCATTTTGGGTTATCGCGCCAGCCAAGTAAGTAAGATCCAAAACTACTGACATTTTAAGTTCTGGTTTATTTTATAATATATATTTAAAAGAAGACAACTTGAAATTAAACAGTAGCCTCTACTCACGTTTTACGTACAGCAATACGTCCCGCCTGGTACTTTTTTCTTACCTTTAAATCACCATTCCACACTCTTTTTGTCTCACAGTTCGCATTCGGGAAGCGTTGGAAGCCTTCAGTTCAGAAAACTCTCACATTTTTGGAAATGTTTTTTCTGGGTACGTAGACAAATGCACAAAAGTTTTGAATAATATTGTTATTGTAGCTAACTATATCGCTCTTCCGTATTGACGCACAGATCCAGGCTGCTTTTCGATCGGCGTCTACCGTCAACAATTGTCATTCGGCTAGGCCGGCAGTTATCAGAGCGGTCGTCTCTTTGGTCAGTCATGAGTCCGACAAACAGAGGATGCTAGTTCGCTTGCAGATCTCGACACTGGAGCCATTTATTAAAGTTCGAGCTCCATTTTGCCTCGACTCTCGAGCTACTCAAGCCGATCCCAACACTAGTCAGAAATAATCATGATCCATCATAAACTCGCGTTCATTAATCAGATCTCTTGAATAGCATTAACATTAATTAAGGTAACTTTTGTTGACGGATCTCGCCACCCTTAAACCGAGAATAATTAAATCTGTAATTATTAGAAGTCGTTGCATGGTGTCACTGATGTTTTTTTGGTGTCACTAGAACAAACGAAGACAATGACATGACGAGTGACAGTTCAAGTAAAGCGTACCTGGCCGACTTAACAGAGGCGCGAGTTGATGACTTTTTTGCCGTTAGGCGGAAAAGAATCGCCTCCATGCTGAGACGGGTGCGCGGCAGCAGCAATAGTCTTCTCAGGGTGTTGGCCGAGCGCCTCGACTGCCCGATTACCAAGTATTGGGTGGAGGTGTCGATTGGGAGAGCTAAATAAAGCTTTTTGAATCGACACATCTGCCTAATAGTTCTTTAGGTACTTGCTGTAGGTCTTAGTTTTAGTTATTAGCTTAGTGTTTAATGTAGAAACTAACTAACATAGCTCTTAAATTTTTATTTTTATTTTTTGTACTAACATCTTATGGATCAATGATGGATCTGAAATAAACGAATTTTATTTTATTTATTATTTTAACACGACTAGGTAGGATCGATAGCCAAGTTGCAAATTGTTTGCAACTTGGTAGGTAATGTCTCTGAATCGTTATTCCATATTCTTCTTCTTATAGTGCCATATCCTATCGGATGTCGGCAATCATCATGCGAAAGTTTTCTCTACTGTTTGCAGTTCTAGACAGAGTGGCGGTGTCTTTAATGCCGCTCCAATCCCAGTACTCCATGCTGTCCTAGGTCTTCCTCTCTCTCTTCTTCCTTCTATTTTCCCTTCTAATATGTTTTTTAATATGTTATATTTGTTATTTCTGTGTATGTGGCCGAAGTAAGCAGTTTTCCTTCTTTTTATTGTTAGTACTACTTCCATTTTCTTTTTCATTTTAACTAAAACTTCCTTGTTTGGTACTTTATCAACCCAAGATATTTTCAACATTCTCCTATAGAGCCACATCTCAAAGGAATTTAATTTTTTGATTGTAGATTTTTTCCATATTACTGCTACGTAAACATTTCTTCCGCTACGGCCCAAAAGATAGGCATTTGACGAGTAGTTAGGCACGCTGAGATAGAGAAGGAGGCAACACAAAATGTACACTACATAAGTATGGTACATCTTTTAGAATCAATCTTCGTAGCCCCAAATTTTTTATTTCCTTCTCATACTGTCCTTTCTATAAAACTTTCTATAAATTCAGTACTCGTGTCTCATATTGCTCCCTTCGAACCACATCTCGAAAATAGATGCTCATTTTAACACTGAAAATAACTTGCAATTCTAATATTAAAATATTCCAAAAGGGCTACAGAAGCAATATTTTAAGTCCATTGTAATTACGGTTTCAGAAAGTATTAAGTAGATAGAAAATATCAGTACTCATTTCAGCGCCAACGATATTTATTTACTGAGATCTGAAACGTCATTCAATCTCCTTTACAAGAATACAAGAATGGTCTTTTATGTTTTCGATGTAGTTAGATAAATCGACCTTTTGCCTGTTGCTTTGTAGTCTATATTTTTTTGCGTTATTTATTTCTATTTGAAAAATAATTTCAGTATTGTAAACGTCAGTAGCATTATTCATCGTTACTTTTGAAAGGTGCTGAAAGTGTGGGAGCTTTGGATTTCAGATGTAAGGCGTGAGATTTGTTAACAAGGTTTCTTTGTTTGATCGCAGAGGTTTGTCAAAATAAATTGTCCATCATTAGATCTCGATAACATTATTAATACTTATTGCCTTGACAGTCTTGACACCCAACTTACACATTTGAACTTTAAAAAAAGTTATCATCTTTTGCCTTCTTATTATCAAATTTTAGTTAGGTTAACAGTTCAAGTTTTCCTGAGACCTGCAAAGTCATATGATAGATAAATAAATGAATACATGACAGGTTCCACAGAATTCGCAGACTCTTATCATCGGTTAGGTTACCCCAGAGATGTGTGCCGTAAGACATAATAAAATGAGAGTAGACAAAGTACAGTACAGTTAATGATAACGAACATTGGATATAAATTTGTGTTATATTTTTGAACATTGCCTTGTAAAGACTAAAGATATTTGCGAGTGTGACCGACCGTACGATTAGGTACATCTGATTATTTTATAACTAGTTATAACTACCTACCTAAGTGATTTTAGTCATTATTGAAAATAGTGGTCTCAATTCGTAACTAGATTCTGACCAGCGAGTCGCTGCACAAGCATTTTTTCAGAATTCTTTACATGGAAACCATTTTATCAATCAAACTAAATGTCAACATCTTTTTGTACATAACCTCAACCTTTGTTTCAGTGCATTTGCTACGGATGCTATAAAGTCTAAACCGATCGGAGTAGTGTGAGAAGCATGCTATTTTCGATAATCTGTAACTGGAATCAGGTTAGAAATGATGAAAATAAACGAATACTGAAATAATACGAATTTTTCGCCATATGCTTCAGGTTACCAGCTAAAGATTTTTGAATTTGCCAGTTTTTTATTGTGCAGCGACTCGATGGTAAGACTAATGTTACTTGCCACAGACACTATTTAATTCTACACTATTGTAAGACTGTGTAGTTCGCAGTTTTGTTTGTCTTGTTCACGACCCGACAAATGTAAACTGAAAACCACTAATGGCTTTAGGTACTAGCTTCAAATTCAATATTGAATAACTAAGAGAATCTTTCCTTATAGCTGGGTTATTACTGTAGGTAGGTAAGTATTTTTATATGTACCTATATAGGTATAGTTTTTTATGTAGTTTTTACTTTTTATACTACGTCGGTGGCAAACAAGTATACGGTCCGCCTGATGTAAAGCGGTCACCGTAACCTATGGACGCCTGCAACTCAAACAGTGTCACATGCGCGTTGCCACCCCATTAGAAACTTGTACACTCCCTTTTGCTGTGTTAAGTACACAGCAAAAAGGAGTGTACAAGTTCCAAGGAGGGTTCGGGTTGCCGACGACTCAAAGGACAATAGACGGAACAAGTACTTACTTTTAGATTATTTTTTGAACTTATTTTTAGATTTAACTTTAGTTTTAATGGTATGTTTAATCTTTTATGTTATATGTTTAATTGTCAGAGTCGTCAGAGAATCTTAAGTCGAGTTGCAGATGATTGTGAACTTTATTATGAATGAAATATGTTATTATTTATCGTTCACATAATTCGCTAAAATACGGGGTTGCAGATGTCAGTGGCATGTTTTATTACAGTTGAGCTGGGTACTATTCTAAACGCATGTCGAACTGAGATGAGTCGATTGTAAAGGAAAGCTAAAGAACACCGTTTTTGAAACACTTACTTTTTACTCACAGTCAACCAATTGTAACCCTAGTCAGCCACTCTACAACCATGTCAAAATGACAAGCAGTAAGAAATTTCTTACAATCTGATTTATAACGTCACTATGACATAGTTCTACAGTGGTTCAGATTGGTTGACTGTACATAATCCATACTAATATTATAAATGGGAAAGTGTGTGTGTCTGTTTGTTTGTCCGTCTTTCACAGCAAAACGGAGCGACGAGTTGACGTGATTTTTTAAGTGGAGATAGTTGAAGAGATGGAGAGTGACAAAGCGTAGTTTTTGTCTCTTTCTAACACGAGCGAAGCCGCGGGTAAAATCTAGTTACATATAACTACAACATTACTTAGGTACTTGGCGAGCGTTATGACCCAAAATTAGTCTTGCTGGTCTCCAACACATGACTACTATGCCACTTTAGTCGAGGGTGTTATCATTACGCCAGATGTCGCCAGCCTTTTAAGCTCCTTATCTTTACACACCCACGAAATATTTGTACAAATATTGTTTTTTATACATGTATTGAATAGTATTGTATACGTCGTATGACCTATACAACTTCCAAACTTTTGATCTGAGGTGTAGTTTATTTTGAAATATAAGATAAGAGGTTCAGCCTTGAGCATCATTGCCTTTACACTTATCGCCTCACGGAAGTGAACCCTTTTTATGTCCTCCTTGGGAATACGCTGTAAAAGAAAAGGGCCTCGCAGATGCGTCTCCGCTCGCACTTAGAAATATTCGCGCAACGCCACTGAGTGACGTATCCTATTTTTCGAATAAATAGGGAAAACCTTACTCGTTTACAAGTTGAGAATACTACTACTTAGAGTCTGAAAAAAGAGTAGAAATGTAAAAGCGGCAACATTGTAGCGTCGTCCCGTTCAAAGGTCGGCAACGCACAAGTGACTCCCCTGATGTTGCTTATGTCCGGCGATGACTGCTTCCCTTCAGGCGGCTCGTCTGCTCGTTTGCTGCCTATTTCATTTTTTTTTACTTTAGGAGCGATTATTTCCAAAAATATGATCATTTGATCATTTGATTTTTTTTGATCAAACAATAATTTTAGTAAACCTCTATTTTTAAATACCTATCCAACAATATATCACACGAAAGGGTTGAAACTTGAAATGAAAAAAAAAACACTTCCCCCTTTACGTGTAGGGGGGGGGGGTAATCCTAAAAAAACGGTGTCGGCGTGATTGATATACATATTGGTACCCAAATTTCAGCTTTCCAGTCCTAACGGTCACTGAGATTATCCGTGGACGGACCGACGGACAGACAGACATGGCGAAAATAAGGGTTCCTAGTTGACTACGGACTCCTAAAAAAACTAAGGGATCGAAGAGGTATGTCTACGTACAAATCAAATTACATAAAAATAATTTCGAAACTTGAGATTATGTGTGAGCCGCAAAATTATCACCCAACTTGCCCCTGAAACTGGTTTTTCATACTTTCGACTCGTTAACCAAATGCTAGATCTTAAAACAGAATCCACCCACGCGGCTGAAAATAGAACCTCATACCCCGCAGGCCATAGGCATCTGCGGAAAGGGGGAGGGAGGGGGTAGTCAATGAAATGAAGCCGGATTGTGAGAATACGTCGGGAATTTAGCGAATAACAAGCTACTGCACTATTTAATATTGCGAAGGATTTTTCTAGTTCTTTAGTTTTATTTTACCCATGTTTTATGATACATGTTAGGGGCCAAAGAGCCTCGCGAATAATCCGACGGTAAGTTAAGTAATTATCATTGTGTTACGGCTTGCTTGGAACTTTAATAAGGTATACCGGGGCAAATCTTGACTGGGGACAAATGTAACTGATCCATTTTTTCCGTGTTTGACAATGTTTGCATTATTAACTAGAGTGTCAACCGGTTATACACTATCTTATACTATTAAACGAGCAATTCTTGTATATTTATTTATTTATTTATTTATTTATATATACCGACGATCTCGGAAACCGCTCTAACGATTTCGCTGAAATTTGTTATGTGAGTGTTTTCGGGGGTGAAAAATCGATCTAGCGTAGCCTTAGATCCCGGAAAACGCGAATTTTCGAGTTTTCATGAGTTTTTCTTTCGCGTTTGTAAACATAAAATATGGTCCTTAATTTCGCCGCGCGCGCATCGATTCCGCTTAGCTCAGTCGTACGAGGTCGGTCTAATGTACGCAGATAGATCGTAGGTGTCAGGGTTTCGAATCCCGGCCAGAAATTAAGTTTTTGTTTTTTGTTTTTTTTTTGTTTTTGTATTTATAAGAGTTTTTTTTTTAATCTAAAGACGTGATATATTTAAATACAACCGAGCGAAGCTCGGTCGCCCAGATATTGTAACATAATTGCCGAAGATAAATCCTACGGCTTATACATTACCTTCTATAGTACCTTTAATTTTCATGGTGTTTATTTAAAAAAAAGGAAGTGGTATTCGTTACCGCCATTCGATACCGGTTATGCTCTTAAATGGATCACCAGCATTAATGTTACATCCTGTATATGGTAGGTGTATTCAGTGGATACATGTAGAGGTAGAACTCAACATCATAGTGTAATAATGGAAAAATGGACTAGTTACAATGGCCCCCCAGTCGAGATTTGCCCCGCTGTACCTTACATCAAATATCAGCTCTGGATATAGATCGGATGTGTAATATAGGTATCTCATACATTGTAATATATGGTACTTGAATACGTTTTTCTACTTTAGTTATGTCCCCCTGGTAAATACCAAATAATACATGAACTTGCTAAATGTATTTTTGTTTTATTTTCCTCAAATCATTTCTAATATTTTACAAAGAGGTTACTAGAACAATTTAAAATATTTGTTACTAAAATAGTCGACATTTTTGAATAAATTACGCAAATAATTCAGTCTTCTAAAATTTGTTTTGCATTTCAAATTACGCAGTTCCACCCGAATCGATGTTTGATTACACTTAAATTATTTTACACAAAGTCTTAATAAAATGGTAATAGACTTTTGCAAACTCTTATTTGACCTAACAATATAGTCGTAAAATGTGCTTTTCTACTATCACCAAAGACTGATATTAAAAATTATTAATAATGTTTAAGTTAAGGTAATGGCGCCTATTAACGTGGTACTTAAGGAAGATTTCAAAAGATACCAAAAAATTAAGGGTATCAAAGCTCATTAACGACCACAAATATTTTTTTTATGGAAGAGTATTTATTGAACTATTAGTTTTGAAGAGTTTTAGGATCATTTTAGTTTATTATATGTCATAAAATGATTATTGAAGCCAACATACCTAAATTTTCTATTACCGTGGTAATGAACAGGCTGCAGTTCTATTAACGCGAATTGAGATTTCATTACCGAGGGTATGAATGACAGTGTTTTTCTTCCATCGGTAAATAGAAACCCATCTCAAAATTCGGAGCTTAATACCGACGGTTGAATATACAAATTATGACAAATACATATACCTATACTTTCCTCCTTTATGAATACCCACAGAAGACTTAGTTTCACTTAAGAAATCTGTACTTACGGTACACTAAATGTCATATTTTGATACAAGACTAATATGTCGCTCGGTAATAAATACTTCTATAGGAACCCATTACCGACCCAAACAAATATTGCATGGATCGGTAATAGATTCTTATATATTCTATTAACGAGGGTTATCTGATCGTACCATCGGTAATAGGCATACATTGGAGTATTATAAAATCTAATTCCGACCCATAAAAACAAAGTCATACAGATGTATTTTCATTACAAATCAAAATAAAATATTGCAACCTTATATTAAAACCAAGTTTACATAACTGGTAAGTAAGCATCAGACTTTATGTCAATGTTTAAAAAAAATTACAAATTAACGGTTTTCATAGAAACTACGAAATCAGTCATGAAGTTTTTGCTAAAAATTAAGGTTTTGTTGAATAATTTTCATACCGCGTAAATAGTTCTTTGATAGTGTGAATAGATCAAGATTGAAACAACTGTAAGACATTATATAACTGATCACATATACTTAAAATAAAGCAAAAAGAACTAATATCACTACTTTAACTATTACTGTGGTATACCACAGTAATAGAATCTACTCACGAAATGGCGCCTTTCACCGCTGTTTTTTAATTTCCACTTTAAACACATTTCCAGGCTAAACAATACGTAAAAAGTACTCAGAAGTCATGTAGAAAACTATAAACAATAATTTGAAATGCACAACTTTCACCTGTTTGCCATAATTATTACGTAAACTACTAAATGAGATTGGAGTTCACTTAGGTTTAGCGTCACACGTCAGTATGACACAACCTCTTCTCGCGGCCCCGTGGCAAAAACTGTCAAATAGCGAGCGTCTTCTTTCATTCACACTTTTTATCGCCTATATGTGCGTTAGTCAACTAAACAGGCTTCCTTTGTGTGAGTAACTTTTTTTAAGAAATTGGTCGGTTTGCCTATAAAATGCGTATTTGCAAATGTGGCGGTAATGGACGTCGATTTCGATACCCGCGTTAATAGCCGCCGTTACCTTATATGCTTCTAAGACTATTTATTTCCGAGTTATATTCATCAGATGCTTGGGAAACATAAAATACCTACATGTGTGGTTTGAAATCTTTCACTGGCGTGAAAGAAAACAGACGAGATCTATTTAATTATGGTATATGAGTTGCTAAAAATTATGAAAAGTACGTGTATTTTTTGTTAGTATAATTTCGAATAAAACTAGTGATTCTTCGAGCAGTAAGCCTTCGGAACATGCTCAGAAAACGCAAAAGTGAAAAATACTTAGTTCTTAGTCATTAAGTATCACAGTCTAGTCACGATAGTCTTAAGCACCGTACACGCTAAAGCCCTTTTTGTCAATTTCTGCAGTTTTTAAAAATTCACGAAAACTAGATCGATTAAAAAAAATCGTCAATATAAAATCCGTTGCAAAATTTCATAAGAATCGGTTGAGAATTGCGGAGGGCGAGGAGAACATCTGGAGTGGAAGCATAGAAGCAAATCGAGTTAAATCGTAGACCTATAGCGCTGCGGTCAATTATAGTGTAAAGGGCATATTTTATTTTCTTGTCTGTTTTACTTTTTCTTCCAAATGTGGGAATTTTTGTACTTTTTCTACTCAGAATCATGAGCTCTTTCGATTCCGTAGGAGAAAAAAACGTCTCACAATTTGTTTTCCACTGAGTTACAATTTCTCATAAAACTTGTTAGATCGTAACTCACTGAACCTATCAAGTTCAAAACAATTTTCCTAGAAAGTATTTATAAAGTTCTACTTTTGTGATTTTTTTTTATATTTTTTAAACATATGGTTCAAAAGTTAGAGGGGGGGGACGCACTTTTTATTCCTTTAGGAGCGATTATTTCCGAAAATATTAATATTATCAAAAACGATCTTAGTAAACCCTTATTCATTTTTAAATACCTATCCAACAATATATCACACGTTGGGGTTGGAATGAAAAAAAATATCAGCCCCCACTTTACATCTAGGGGGGGTACCCTAATAAAACATTTTTTTCCATTTTTTATTTATTTTTGCACTTTGTTGGCGTGATTGATATACAAATTTGTACCAAATTTCAGCTTTCTACTGCTCACGGTTACTGAGATTATCCGCGGACGGACGGACGGACGGACGGACGGACGGACAGACAGACATGGCGAAACTATAAGGGTTCCTAGTTGACTACGGAACCCTAAAAATGTATTGACATTTTGGGATTTTTTTTGTCTCCTAGTAGAATCGTGACATTCTGAGTAGAAAAAGTGCAAAAATTTCCAGAAATAAAAAAAAAGGTGAAATCGACAACAAAATAAAAATATGCCCTAAAGTCGACGATCTGAGAGAATTACGAAATTAGCAGTCTACATTACCAACTAGTCTTTGTATTCGCGCATAAACTTAAAGTTTCTTTGTTAACTAAGTTCTCAATTTATTTCGCTTTGCAGTAAGTTTGTGAATTTCTTATGTCGCCTCGTGACTTTCAAATGGTAGTAGTTTCATAAAGTTGAGGTTTTCTGTTTTTCCTTATTTTAGTAAGAGAAACGGAGATAAAAATTCTTAATTTCAGAAGATGTAGAAAAACTTTATGAAATAAACAAATAATAAACTAAGGAATTGACCGACGGAAGAGCGAGCGACTTCCTCGCACAACGTCATTGTGATACAGCGAGCAAATCCCTTGTACAATGCCTAGGGTTGCAAATAGAAAAAAAAAACCGAGCACCATCGTTTTTTTTCTAAATATGTTTTTTTTTTCAGATGGACTAATAATTCGACAATAACGGTTTTTCGTGAGTTGTAACATGTTTCAATAACAATAACGTACATTTTAAGTCGATTAAAATTCAGTATACAAACGTTTATCGGGGAATTCCCGATGCGGCGTGCAGCGTGGAGAGGCGGTGGTGTTGCCAACAGTAAATAGTGATAACAACCAACTACAGATTTCGTAAATGTTATTTTTATAAGACCAGAAATTAAAGTTATTTGATGAAATTCGTTTAATAGTATAAAAGTATTTTCTGCTTTGCAAATTTTGAGATTTCGTACTTTAGAAAAAAAACTATACTCCAGAAAAAAACTGTTTTTTTTTCACGGTTTTTTTTTAATTTTTTTTTTCAAGCTAGAAAAAAAACCGTTTTTTTGCAACCCTAACAATGCCTCAAGGGCTTATTTTAGACATTAGCTAGTTTTTAAGATTGATCTTAGTTTCCTATATAATTATGTAAATATGTTCAATGTAATAAAGAGTTATTTTTAGAAATAAAATAAAATATATCAAAAACTTTATATGTATGTACTTAAATACATGCATGTTATCTTAAGAAGAGCTTAATCGCTCTATATAAATGTACCTAAACAATGATAAAGTTTACGAAAAATGTACTTTTACCGGTTCACGGTAAAATTGCGCTGAGCAAATCTAGATGAATTTTATTATGGTGACACTATTTTATCATATCAAATTCAGTTGCCTATATTTTTACCTTGAAAGTTATTTTTAAACACACGAAGACACGAGAAAAAGGTAATTTTTCTATATTAAATATAGAGTAAATACAAATATGTACAATTAAATGGACTTTTATACAAAACCCATCTCAATTTCACAACGTCGTGATACTTTCCTCAGTAACATATGAATTTTACTTTATTTCAATAGAAATAAGGTAGTAATTTCCAAGACTTTTCTCGAACCTTCTGTTTGCGAACGTGCGATCGTCTTTTGTCTCGAAGTATATTTGTTGGTTTTGTCCCAGACACAAACATCTGTACAGACCAAGCTCCCAGAAACATGTATACAAGATCTTGTAGTCATTGCCTTAGTAACGTGTATACTTATTTTGATATGTTGGCATGTACAGATGTTTGTGAACAGGACAGTATATGGCCGACTGATTTATTTACTAGAAGGGAAATAAGGCAGCTAAACATGGCGCGGCTATATTGTACATGATTGAAATAAATCTGTTCCCTCACCTCGATCGGGAATCGAACTTGTGACCTTTTAAATCAAATACAGTATCAATCGAATGATCACCCTACTGAGGAGATGAATTTCGTTTACTGTATAGTCCATTTCAAATACGAAGGCCCGATTGCACTCGAAACATAACAATAGGGCTCATAATGTTTGCCTTTTGTTATCTAATTAGGCCCACTTCAAATTGGCACGCGTCGGTGCAATCTTTTTGTCGGTGCAATCAGGTATCTTTTGTTATCACTAATCCTATTGTTAACGCTAATTGACCGTCTCAAGTGCAATCGGGCCTTCGTATTTGAAATGGACTATACACGCATTAGCAGGAGCTGCTGACAACTTTTTTTTTCGACAGGACTTTAAACTCGTAATGTTAATGAAAAATCGTCAGTAAAAGAATACGTAGGTACCTAAGATACAGTGGGGGTACCTAAAGTACAAATCTCGACTGGGGGGCAAATGTAACTGGTAAATTTTTTCCTTATTTTCCTCCAATGTTTGCATTATTAAATATAGTGTCCACCGGTTGTACATGGTAATAGGCGTGTTCAGTGAATACATGTAGAACTCAACATCATAGTGTAATAATGGAAAAAAATGGATTAGTTACAATTGCCCCCCAGTCGAGATTTGCTCCGCTGTACCTTATATTACTTAAACAATTATTTTACCTAATTATTTTGATTGGCCCTAAGGACGGGCCATGCCATGTGTGCTTGTACCTCCTATACAAATCCGTTACTCGTTTACAGAATCCCTTACTGGATTACAGTATAGAGGTGGTGCTGCCATCTATCCAACTTAGTTGCATACTTTAAACCCGTACCACCTACATGGTTAAAATGTGATAATTACGTACCTAATTTATATTCATAGTTTCCAAATTTCGCTCCCATTTTGCTAAAATGGCAATTAATATCTACTACAACGCTACTTAATGAGTTCCAAAACGCGTGTAATTAGTGTACATGCCATAACTCAATTTCAGCCTATTTTGTAATGCAAAGTTACCATCAAATATATCGAAGCTGCTAAAGTCTCATAAATATCGAAACACGTGCTCTAAAGGGCCACATTTACGGTACAATTAATCGCTTCGATCAATCGGACAGATCTCATGGCGATCGGTCGCATCGAAATTGCCAGCCATCGTTGATCGTTGCGATTGAGCCATACACGAAGCAATTGATCGTTACGATCTACCGTTTACTTGAACGAAACGGAATAACAAAGTCAGTAGGTAAGTATGAGATAAAAATAAAATCGTTGGTCGCAAAGGGTCACACTTTTCGATACATCGTTGCGATATTCATGATTTATAAATAAATATTGGGGGACACCTTACACAGATCAACTTAGCCCCAAACTAAACAAAGCTTGTACTATGGGTGCTAAGCGACGATATACATACTTAAATAGATAAATACATACTTATATACATAGAAAACATCCATGACTCAGGAACAAATATCTGTGTTCATCACACAAATAAATACCCTTACCGGGATTCGAACCCAGGACCGCGGCTCAGCAGGCAGGGTCACTACCGACTGAGCCGGACCGGACCGGTCGGACCGATTGCACGGGATTTGGTCCTGTCAAAAAAACTAAAGTTGTGAGTTGCAGGCGTCCATAGATTACGGTGACCGCTTTCCATCTAGCGGACCGTATGCTTGTTAGCCACCGACGTAATATTAAAAAAAAGACTTGAGTAGTCTCATATGCTCTGTCTACCCCTTTGTGGGATACAGGCGTGATTGTATGTATGTATGTAACGACCGGATCCCAAAGATGAATCGTACCGTGAATAGGGTGTTCCGATCTTTTTGAGAGCTTCGTTAGCTCCGATATGTTTGATGACAACGGGGTGCGTAGCCGAATGGCACAAACGCTCACGAAACGAAACGCTCGTAGATATCTATCTCTATCGTTCTTGCGTATTGGCGCGACAGAGCCAGATTACATTTCGCGGCGTTTCGTTTTCGTTTCGCGTCGCAAAAATGCCATTTGGCTACGGGGCCAGGCCCCGTAGCCGAATGGCATTTCTCCGACGCCAAACGAAAGCGATACGCCGCTGGCTCTGTCGCGCCAATACGCAAGCGCGATAGAGATAGATATCTACTAGCGCTTCGTTTCGTGAGCGTTTCGTGAGCGTTTGTGCCATTCGGCTAGCCACCCTGTACTATCAATATGCATGAAGGGTCCCGCGAAATTCAGGCCTCTTTGGTTGTGACCGTTCGTGTGTTAGTATGGTAATTTGATTCTAAGTGGATTGTTTTATATGTAGGCTCTAGGGAGGTTGTAATGACGTTTATATTTAGACCTTGGGATTGTAGCATTCTCTCCGTCGGCTGTTTAAGTTTGAATAAAGATAAAATATTTTAAAAGTGTGATAAGGAGTCGCTTAAATTACAAGATGGGGTACCTGTACAAGACAATTGGTTGTCATAATAAGGAGCTCCCGTGCAGTTTGAGAGCACGTCAGTTTATTTACAGTCTATAAATACTTTTGTTAGGTAGGTAATTAAAAATATACATTATACTTTTTTTGGTTCATTTTAGAATCCTTTGTACTTTTACATCTCATACATGAAAAAATGTGTCCTAAAATATTGTATGAAAGAAAAATCCCAGTGCTAGTCTGAATTTATGTTTTGTTAGTAGAGCGAATTTGACCGACTCAGATCTGTCCGCACATTCCTGACATAGTTATCAATTACACACTCAAATAATGAATTTTATTAGTATTTTTTACTTTATCCTATATATTAAAACATAACCCTAACTATTAGATCCAATAAACTGAAACTTTGTTCATTAGAAATTCGATTTCTTGGTAACTGCAGAGACAATTTGAGTAACGCCAGAGACGGCAAAAATGTCGGTCAAAAAGTAACTAAAATATAGACTATATCTTCTTAACCAGCAGAAATCACAATATTAAATAATTACAATAATTCTTAATCCTCTTCTTTTATCTTTTTTTATTCAGATTCAGATTCAGATTCAGGGGGTAACTCCAGCCAGCAGATCCTGCTGCAAGGACTAGGAAGGGGAGACAGACTACAGGGGGAGGAGATTTTGATACGCAATAGCGCTGTAGGCTCACGTGACTCTGATGATTGAGCCTAAGAGGCAGCGAGTCGTTGGATATGTCTGCGTCACATCTCACCGACTAAGACTCGAACGCAGAATCAGACAGAGTACGTTTGCAAACTGGCTCATTGCGCAGCAACCCCTGCTGCCCCGCCGTAGGCCCCCGCAGCCTGTCCAAGACACCAGAGCACCCAGTAGATAGGGTTGGGAGTGTAGGGTTTGCAGTCAGGATAGTAGGAGAGACGGGAAATTTGGAGCCGACCCGAATACAAGGCATCGTAAAGTCAGCGTTGGGTAGATAAATACTATACTTGGTGTGTAATAAATATTATTGTTAATTGTATTTTGTATTATTGTGTAATTTTGTATAATAATAAATATAGGTTAGAATATAAATATTAGGTGTGAGGATATGTGACTGCATTTAAAATACACCCTCCCCTTTGTCTCACTTGTCATTTCTTCGTCTCGGATGTATCAGACGGAAGCTGGCTAGCTTCCAGAGGGGCTTCTCCCGTCTTTTTTACGGTTTCAGAGCCAGCTTGATGTCGTTGCACGTTGTAGTTGTGTTATTTCAGCGATAGTGGAGTATATCGGTAATTTTCTATAACTCCACGGATCCCATGTTCTTCTTTGTCTCAATTCTTCCATAAGTAGTCTCTACGCGTGAAGTGTGTAAATATTGGTTGATTACTACATTGCCACTGTTAAGATCACCCACAACACTTTACTATACGTTAACTAAACAAATGACACTAAAAAATCAAAACGTAACTAAGTAATTGTTAAATTTGGTAAATATTTCACACTGTAACTGCTTTCACTGTAAGATAAAACTGAGGCTAGCATTCTGTAGATATTGTAGCACAGTTCTCAGTTTTGTTCAACCGGCTGCGCAGCGCATTCTTGATGATGATCTACGAAGAGGGTTGAGTTGAGCACTGTTTAGATAATGAGTTATTTTTTCTGTTGCTTATTCTCGTTGATAGTTTCATTTCATGTCATTCTTTGTGAACTCGATGTATTTCTTATTTCTTGACAGACGACAAACACGTGAGGTTTAGTGCAAACAGTTTGAGTGTCCATAATATGAGCAGACTTGGCGAAGTAATAAGGGCTCCAGTAACGTTGTCCTGTTGTGGGTAAGTGCAGAGTAATGTAATAGTGTTGCTGGTTGTAGACGTCTACGGCGATATGTTTGATAACACGTCCGCTGATGGGATAATTAAGAATGAATAACGTTTTAAAGCGCTGATGCAACTATGTATTACCATTTAGGCAAATAAGGGTTTATGTATTTCTTTGGTATCTTCTTGTGACATCTATTTCTTCGAGCTCATAAAAGACCCTCACAATTTTAGGCCCATACTTTCACGGTGCATCCATTCACCACAACACATATAGCATTAGATACACAAGTTCACTTAAGGATAGCACAGATAATAACAACAACAAATTATGGTAGTAATAGTCACTTCATCATCTACACTCGAAATCACTTAATAAGTACTATACTTCTGTTAGTACCCACTATTTTGACTACCACAAGTACCACAACACTAGATCGCGCCCGTATGTATTCATGTAGGTACCTAAAACTGAGAGAATAAAAATATAGTTTAATATAGTTGGCCGGTTTAGTCTGGTCTGGTAATAAAAGCGATTGTTATTTTTTTCTCTAGTAGGTAGCGTGGGTTCGAATGCCAGATGGGGACATTTGGATGAAAAGATTTAATGGGGTTTGCAGTTATACTATGGTCGGGCGGCCGGCCGTTAAACAACCCTATATCAATAGAGTATTGCATAATTTATATCCTTTTTGACCGTGTTTGGCAGAATAGCGGTGACTGGAGGCCAGATGTGTACGTCTTTACAAGGAAATTGTCTTGGTTTTTTTAAGAGAGTAATTTATCCTTTTCTTTAATGGGAAGTTATTGGCTTGGTTTATGGTTTGAAAGTGCAATGTGTTATGTTGTAAAAGTTGCCCAGATAGTTCAAGAAAACAGCCCGTGTTTTTTTTTCCTTTTTTTGAGTCTCAGATACTTGTTTGTATTTCCAGCTGTTGAGTAAGTACCTAAGGTGCTATTATGTAAAGCTAAGTAAAGTGAAGTTAGTATCCACAATATTATAGGTATGTTTTCCAAACTAAGATATTTCGTTACAGTTCTTAGTTAAAACGGTACCAAAGGTATGATATAAAGTGTTATACAGCGCAAAAGCAATGGTAATTTTAATGCTGACAACCTGGTCAAATAGACATCGCTATCGGTTTTATTGAGACCAACATTACAGGCCTTCTTAAATCAACTTTCCTGTCTAGTGCAGAACCGTAGCGCTAGTTCTAGACACATAATTAACTAATATGAACTATGCGGCCCATGGAAATTGCGTAGTGGAAATTTTAGCTAATATAGTTTAATTGAGGTACCTGGACTATGTGACCTGTCTTACCTACCTAGTTACTAAAATAGTCAGGTATAATTTTATGGTAACGTCACGGCTATCGCTCAACGGTTCTGCGAGTCAATGTTAACTTTTGTTCTCGATTCATTAATTTAAAACTGATCAAATAAGGCGTTACTTAATGTAATTTAAGATTAGATTCAATAGGACTATAAGATTAGCTTAAATATAACTGAAATTGGTCACGTGACTGGCTCTTTCAGGCTAGTGACAAATAACCTTATCTTAAGTCGATGCTAGATTATAGATTTGAAATCAAAGTTAGGTAGGTGTAATAATAATAAGTTACTTAAAATGATAGCGTGTACAAATGATAGGTATACATTATTGAATGTTTCGCTTGGTTATTCTTAAAATGTAAATTTAGTATTAAGTGTATATGTTTAGTACAGTTACATGATATTTGTATCCGATTTACATTTTGTTACCTCGCCTAGAAACAAATAAATAATTACCATTAGATTGAACTATGTGGAATACAAGCATACTATGTGTTGTGCTTATTAAATAGTAAATAAATAGTCGCGTTATATAAATTAGGCACAATGTGTATAATTAGCTAAACTGGGCGTATAATTGTAATCAGCTGATATCCCTTTCGTTGAGGCTTAACAACTTGGTCAAGCTAAATCTAGTTAAATAGGCACCTAAACCTAGGAGCACCGGTGTTAGCGCTAAGTAAGACAACAGAGATGGAACGAGCTCACCAATTTGGTCGCAATGAAGGTGTAGTTAGCATCAGCCGCTGCTTCTCGACGTTGGGTAGTAGGCGCCGGGCCCAGGTTGGGTATGGGCGGCGCGACGACGAGAGCCACCGGCACTTGGCTTGATTCGCTACTAAGTACTCCTAAGTATAGGTATTTAATCTAACACTGTCTCTAAAAATTGAGCAACTGTCACTGTAAGTATGTAAACACACTGCACACGCTTGTGGTGCGGGAAGAAGCTCGTAACTCGTACTGCGGATTGTCTGTTTGGATGCTACTGGGTGTTTTTGGTCTCGCACTGTCTCTATAAATTGAGTAAATAAGAAAACACACGGCACACTCGTAACGCGAAAACTATAAGCTCTATACATTTTAACACTACTGTCACAAAAGTCTGAAGTTAGGTACAACGCGTCGCGGGAGCTTTGGTCGGGTCGGGGCGCGTCGGCGGTATTTAGATGCACGTGCAGCGGTTGCACTTGGGATCTATTGTTTCGATGGGTTTTTACGCGTTTATGAGACTTGCTCCGGACACGACCGTCCACCACGGCGTCCCAAATGGTTCTTCCCTCTTCTTTTATCTTTTTTTATTCCCCTGAAACTGATTCCTGTTGCTGCTATTTTGTGTACATATTTATTTTATGCTTATAAAAGTTATAAATGTCACCCAACGCTCAAAACGCGCGCGCTTAAAAACACACATACACATACACACACTCTCACACTATCTCTCTCTCTCTCACACACACACAAACACACACACACACACACACACACACAGGTGTTTTTAATTTAATTTAATTACTTTTTTTCTAAGGTACTGGCAGAATACCAGCGATGTGGCTTGCCACATCACAACGCTGAGCCAGCGCCTTTTGTACCACGACACATAGTAGGGGGAAATTAGCTAAAATTACGGCATAATTAATGGAAGGTTTTTTTTAATTGAAATATGTACGTTATAGACCGAAGTTATTTTTCATCAACCCTCCCCACTCCTCCCTCCTCTGCGTCACCCCTCTACCCTCCCTTAAAGTGCCGAAAATGCGGTTTTTCTCGATTTCTGACAAAACTGTTGAAGATACAGAAAAAGCGCGTAGGAACGAAGTAATCCTTAATAAATTTACTACAAATTATTCATTAACACTTTGGTTCTAGCACTTATAGTTTACGCGTGATCCGTCACGAAAGTTGGTCCTTTGCCGCAATTTTCTTTAGTGAATGTTAAGTTTTCGCCCAAAATGCATACGAAATCGTCGAAATTTGTTTGATATAATATAACTAAAATATTGTAACTCATGACTAAAATAAAATTAAGGGGGAAAAATCACTACCATGGGTGGAATTTCCAATATGTCTTGGAATTCCAGTAACTATTTAAGACGTAATATTTTCACGGTAGTAGTCGCTAGGAGTACCATTGATCTATATAGTGTATCTATGACTGGGGATGAGCTTTTGGTAGCTGTTGGTAGAGCCCTGGAGTATCAATCCAGTAGCCGTGAGTTCAAGTCCCACCCATGGTAGTGATTTTTCCCCCTGAAATTCATTTTCAGTTTATAATATTTTAGTAATATCAAACAGATTTCGTAAGCAATTTGGGAGAAAACTTAACATTCACTAAAGAAAATTGCAGCAAAGGACCAACTTTCGTGATGGATCACGCAAAACCTATAAGTGTTAGAACCAAAGTGTCAATGAACGATTTGTAGTAAATTTATCAAGGATTACTTTCTTCCTACACGCTTTTTCTGTATCTACAACGGTTTTGTCAGAAATCGCGAAAAACCGCATTTTCGGCTATTTAAGGGGGTGAAGAGGGGTGAAGCAGAGGGAGGAGGGATGAGGAGGGTTGATGAAAAATAACTTCGGCCTGTAATGTACATATCCCAATAAAAAAAAAACTTCCATTAATTATGCCAACATTTTCATACATAACTTTCCAGAAGCAACGGACTAACATGTTTCTTTATAATGTTGTTTCTTTTTTCTTTGGTTAGTTAAGTTAAGCGGTGTACTCACATTTCTTTTTTTCCTGTTTATTTTAAGCCTTTATATGTTGTGTTGTGGATACAAATAAAGTTATTTATCTATCTTATCTATCTATCTAAACTACACATGTTAGTTTGAAATAATTAAACTAACTGTTTTGGCTCTGTGATCCAAAGTGGATTTTGGCCTCCGAAACGAGAGTTCGCCACCTGTCCCGTTCTGAGCAGCCTCTTGCCAGTCACTGACTTGAAGCCGACGCAGATCCGCCGCCACACTGTCCTCCCAGCGATACCAGGGTGCGTAGCCGAATGGCACAAACGCTCACGAAAGGCTCACGAAACGAAACGTTAGTAGATATCTATCTCTATTGCTCTTACGTATTGGCGCGACAGAGCCAGACTACTTTTCGTGGCGTTTTATTTTCGTTTTGCGTCGTAGAAATGCCATTCGGCTACGGGACCTGGGTCGACCCGCCGGACGGCCACCAGCCGGTCGGCCCAAGAACGCTCAAGAGTCAAGAGTTTGAAATAAATGCATTTCATTTTATAAACTGAAATAGAGACTGTTAGTGTTAACACTTAAAAAGAAATTAAAAAAAATCATAAAATAATTTGAATTGTTCCCTATATCGCATTTCATTTTATTTATTTTATTAGAATCCACTTTAGTCCGTAAAGTCTTCAAGTTAGCGGAAACTGCGCCGCCCACGCATCTACATATTAGTCTCTAATCGCCATAAAATCCGTTTAGGATTCGATTTAAATGTACAAAGAACTGAGATCAGCTGCGGCAATGTAGCAGCTGCTTCCAACAAAGCATACGAAAAAAACGAAAAAAATTTTTTTTTGCACACACATCAACATAAACAGTACCTAAGAACACACAATAAAAAACTAAACAGACTATGTGAGCTCTGATTGAACAAGGAACATTTTGATTTGAGAGTTTTGAAACATACATATTTCTGTTGTATACTAGCTTGAAGGGATTTTTATTTGTATTTTTACATAGTCACAACTGTCAACTTGAGATTCGATTTACTGAATTTATCCGCGGAGGGCCTTGTAAAACTCTTGGCTATCATATTGCGATCAAAATGATCGCAAAAATTGCGCAATAGTGGGCTACGAGCGTCCATCTACAAGTGTGTGTGGGTTCAAGGAATCGCGACAGGCGTATTCAATACAAATCACCCGGCATGTCCAATCTCCTTCACAGAATATATAATAGTTTGTACCTATATCTCCGGTATATATGTACGGTCGAGTAGACAAACCTCTTTACAATCCAACATGCAAATGACAATAAGGTCTTGTTTTATAATTTCTAATCTTGGTTCGTAAAGGTGTTTGTGAAAAAAAAAATCAAATTGTTAACATAAAGTACGCCCTCAGCATTCTCAAGGGTCTATTTCGGGCATCCTTGACTGCGACAACGGACAAAGCCGAGCTTCTACCACGAGTCTGACGTTTTAGAACACGTTTTTTTTTAGTATAAATAATAGGTAGACGTTACTCGATAGCGAAAACATCACGGAATGATATTCATTGTACGGAGAAAGTGAACTGCGCCCTTAAACGGTTACTTGCTAGAATTTAAAAAAAACACATTTTTTGTGACGTTTATGATATCGAGTAAGGGTGAGGTCACATCTAACAGCATCGAGCTACAATTTATGTATGAGAAATCGCTCGTTACTTAGTATGAAGACGCTTAATGAAAATGAAATACATATTTATTTTTCAAGTATAAGTAGACATATTACAATACACATATGAACTTCAAATAAAGCTACGCCGGCTCTAACCCTACGAAGATTTCATCTCTCCCCCCCCCCTCCTCAGTTGGAGGAGGGTATCCACTATGGGACCAGCAAGAAACTCGGCGGGCCACTTCTTTTCAGAACATTACATCTTATAATCAATATCCACTAAATAACAAAATAAAATTTAACATGCAAAAAAGTGTTTATCAAAAAATATTTCAATACATTATAATTATGACTTATACTTACGCATCGGAAAGCTAAAAGTAAGGATTATTACCTATTAAATACTGTTATAACTACACTGGTGATGCCTACATTTTTTTTTTCAAAATGTGTATTGACGTGATATTATAATATTAATAAAATAAAGAAACATATATATCATTTGTTCTTATAGAAAATAAAAATACGCACAAATATTTTGAAAAAATATGATTTTGGCCACTTCCAGGCTGCGAACAGTGCCATCTAAAAAACAAAATGCGGCTCGATGCCGATAGATGTGATTTCACACTAATGCATTGTAAAATGTCAAATCTTGCCGGCGGCTATATTTCCGAGCTCATATAACCCGGCAACCTTCAAATCAAGAGTGAACAGGCATCTTCTGGGCGAGCTCACTCCACCGTAGGCCACGTCTTTGCCTTTGGCTAATAGTCTGTGGCCAAGAGTAAGCCCATTTATAATTTAAAAAAAAACTCGTGGTAAAAGCCTCTGTTGGAACAATTGTTTGACAACCATTTGTAAATCTTTTATTATTCCGAGAGCTTGGGGATCGCGGGTATTTTTAGAATAGGAATTTATTTTATGTTGAAAAGTAATTAATTAGAAGTAAATAAATATTATAGGATGTTTACACCAATTCGCCCTTAAACTCGTTTATGTACTTATATAAATACTTAGTTAAATACAATATAGAAAACACTCATGAGCTCATGACTCAACTCAGGAGCAAATATCTATGCTCACTTAACAAATACATGTCCTGACCGGGATTCAAACCCAGGACCATCAGCTCACAGCAACAGAATCACAAAAAAGGGTTAAGGCGGTGAAGCCCACTTAAGAGAATTTGCTTTTTATTTATTCCGTTTAATTTTAAAATTACCTTCTTTCAATTATTCTAGAAGAATAACACGTGTAACTGAACCTAACCACATTTCGATCAATATTTTTTTTCATAATATTAAGGTGCATTGGGGTAATTACGAATGACAGAAATGCTCGGGTAATTTCGAAAGGGGAATCTTGATGTGATGGAAATAATGGTGATTTTTATGCGACTTTCGGAATTACCCTAATGCACCTTACCTATGTGACCTTATTACCTATTTAAATATTAAGGTCTGGCAAACAAAGGCTTAAAAGTAAATATACAAAAAGGCACAAAAACAACAATAACTCTTACTTTGAGAAGTTCGAGCATGAAATGATTTTCCGTTTTAGGGGGCGTCCATTAATCGCGTCATACTGCATAGGGGGGGGAGGGGGTCATGAAAAAATCACCAAATATCACCATGGGGGGTGGGGGGGTTAGGAACGTATCACGTGTATTTTTTTTGTTACACTAACGTAAAGAAAAAAACATATTTCTGAGCTATTTTTATATCAACTTTTACAGTCAGAACTTGCGTTGTGCAGTGCAAAGAGAACAGAATATAATAGAATATAATTTATTCGTGAACACAGTCAAGATTAATTACACATTACAACACAAACAGAAAGGAATGAAGTGCCACGAAATGGCCTCATCTCAGCGTGTTCAGCTGTTGCTGGTGACTTCCAGCGCTGATCTTACGATGAGCCCATCAAGTGAGAAAAAAAGAGCTGTGTGCAGTCGGTTATTTTTAATTCTCAAAGATTTTTTTAGTTTGCCCTCATCACGTGTACACGGACAGTTGGTTATAGACGGTCAACCTAATCATGGCACTGAAAAAGGCGGCAAATTTGACAAATGTGAGCTCACCGGCCAACTGCCTTCAAAAAACGCGTGCCTTCCTAAACCGGCGGAATCATAGACGAGCCATAACACTTAAAAACCGGCCAAGTGTGAGTTGGACTCGTGTTGCAAGGGTTCCTTACATCACAAGAAGAACTTAAGCGCCTTCTGGAGGCGCTAAGTCATTTTTGAAAATAAAATAATCGATATTTAGTAGACCATGACCTACTTTTGGCTACTCTCAAACATTTTCGGGTTTCTTCAGATGCGACCAGGTGGTTTTTCTCATATCTGTCCAATCGAATCCAGGCTGTCCGTGCCGGCCACTCGTTTTCTGACTGGTCTGAACTGAGTGCTGGTGTACCTCAAGGCGGTATTCTCTCGCCCTTCCTATTTTCTATCTTTATAAATCTTATTACCGCCGAGATTCAAAGCTCTTACCATTTATATGCAGACGACCTCCAGTTGTACGCTCAGGCTAATGTGGATGATGTGAATACAGCCATCTCATTAATAAACGCCGACTTAGATTACATTGCTGAGTGGTCTGCTTGCTTTGGTATTTCCGTCAATCCTGCTAAATGCCAAGCCATAATTTTGGGTAGCTAACAGCAACTGTCTAGGTTAAGCTCCGTATCTGTCGCTCCGGTTACTTTCGAAGACGCGGTAATACCACTGAGCAGTAGAGTCAAGAATCTTGGTCTAGTTTTTGATGCCAACCTTTCCTGGCTTGGTCAGCTGTCTGACGTAAATCGCAAAGTTATAGGAACACTTAGAACCCTCTATAGATTTAAAAACTTTTTGCCTGTTAATACGAAAAAGATGCTAGTGCAATCCTTAGTGTTACCAATAATTGATTATGGGGATGTGTGCACTATCAATATCACTCAAGAATCACTCAACAAATTAGACCGTCTCCTAAATAATTGCATCAGATTTATATTCGGACTTCGTAAATACGATCATGTCTCTTTTTACCGTAAGAAGCTCCATTGGCTTTCTATACGTCGCCGAAGATCTTTCCGAATCCTCTGTATTCTATATTCCATCCTGTTCGAGCCTTCTGCTCCTGGATACAATACAATACAATACAATACAAATACTCTTTATTGCACACCTCAATACACGAAACAACATAGCAAGTATAAACAACAACTTAAGAGGTAAAACAAGAGGCGGTCTTATCGCTAAAGAGCGATCTCTTCCAGACAACCTAGGTAGTGGAGAATAATAAATACCTAAACAGTAAATTCTCATTTGATGCTCCTCGCCTGGGATGCGAGTTGCGTACATCCCGCACTCTCAAACTAACCATACCTCCGCATCGCACTGGCTTTATGACAAATTCTTTCGCCGTTCAGGCTAGTCGCCTTTGGAATTCACTCCCTTTGTATATCAGACAAGCTCCAAGTAAGTTTTCATTTAAGCGTTTGTTACGCAAGCACTTGCTAAAACAAGAATTCGAATAAAATCCATCAATATTATATGTATTTCATTGTATGTATTATATGTAATATTTAAAATATTTATTGTAAATATCTATTTATGTAAAAGTATGTGTAGTATATGCTGTATATGTATATATATAGTTTGCTTTTCTTCTTAGTAAATCACCTTTTTGTTTTCTCACTGCACCATTTGTATTGAATCTCTGTTTGGCCCTATGGTTGACTGGTAGAGAATGCCTTTTGGCATTAAGTCCGCCATTTGTACATTTTTGTATATTTTGTGCAATAAAGTTTAAATAAATAAATAAATATTTTAACAATTCATAAAAAACCGGCCAAGAGCGTGTCGGGCCACGCTCAGTGTAGGGTTCCGTAGTTTTCCGTATTTTTCTCAAAAACTACTTAACCTATCAAGTTCAAAACAATTTTCTTAGAAAGTCTTTATAAAGTTCTACTTTTGTGATTTTTTCATATTTTTTAAACATACGGTTTAAAAGGTCTCTACCTTTGGGGACACTATTTTCCTTTAGGAGCGATTATTTCCGAAAATATGAATATTATCAAAAAAATGATTTTAGTAAACCCTTATTCATTTTTAAATACCTATCCAACAATATATCACACGTTGGGGTTGGAATGAAAAAAAAATCAGTCCCCACTTTACATGTAGGGGGGGTACCCTAACAAAACATTTTTTTTCACTTTTTATTTTACCACTTTGTTGGCGTGATTGATATACATATTGGTACCAAATTTCAGCTTTCTAGTGCTAACGGTCACTGAGATTACCCGCGGACGGACGGACGGACAGACAGACATGGCGAAACTATGAGGGTTCCTAGTTGACTACGGAACCCTAAAAAGACGAAACAAACATGAATGTACATGTAATATTCAAACGCACTCAACACTTTCAAAAGATTTGGTAACTCCTTGCAGCCCCAGTGAGTGAAATTCGTAATTTGAGTTTTTTTCTTTTAAGTCCAATTTAGGCTTGACTATATATTTCTTATAGGTTTTCTTGTAATATATACATTAAAGGCTATCTCGGGTATATTTTTGAAAATTTTATGCTAATTAGTTTCGGAGATAAGGGAATGGTCATTTTTGCCTGTTTTCTTAAATTACTTGAAAATTACTTGACAGAAAATTATTAAAAAATTTTTTTTCAAAGTTGTCCACCGATTCATATTCAGAATCGCGAGGTCTTTTGATCGTGATAGGAGAAAAAAATGTCCCAAGATTTCCATATTTTTTTTAGACCTTCCATTCCGTTACCGCCATACAAAATGTATGCAAAAATGGTAACGGAATAGAGAAAAACCATGGGATACTTTTTTACTCCTATTAGGATTGAAAGAGCTCGCGATTCTGAGTGGAAAGCACATAAAAAAATCCAAATAAAAAAAGTGGGGCCCAATTAACGCTCTTTCATTTGATATGTAACACGCTTTAACCCCCCAAAAGTGGCCCCTATAGTTGTTTTTTTATTTTATTTAAATTACATGCCCGTCTTTGGGTCACAAGTTTACATATGTGTGCCAAACATGTTAATCGGTTCAGTGGTTTCCTTTTTGAGGTACGGAACCTTAAAAATGAGGGGGCAAAGATTTAATTCTCATAGAAAATTTGAATTTCGCGCCAAGATTTGGTTGATTCGTGGGTTGGAAAAAAGTCTACTTAAGTTGCCAAAAAAATACACGTCATATTGGCCAGGGGGGGAGGGGGTCCTGAAAATATCACCAAAGATCACCATGGGGGAGGGGGGGGGTCTAAAATAAGTCAAAAACGTATGACGCGATTAATGGACGCCCCCTTATTTAGTTCCACAAACAAATTCTCGTATGTCTACAAAAGTTAACAAGTTTTATAACTTCGAGCTTCTTTAGCAACATCATAACACGATTTTTTTTATACTACGTTGGTGGCAAACAAGCAAACGGTCCGCCTGATGGAAAGCGGTCACCGTTACCTATGTACGCCTGCAACTCAAGGAGTGTCATATGCGCGTTGCCAACCCATTAGAAACTTGTACACTCCCCTAAATGAATGAATATGTAAAAGTTCTGAAAATAACCGTAAAATATTTCACCATAAATCGTAATATTTGAGCTAAATATAGGCCAAATCGCGATAAAGCTCTCTTTATTGATTGCTTGACACAAACGAGCGGACGCGTTTACACTACTTGCACAGTAACTATTGCGCAGATTTTTACTGATATCAATAAGGGGCAATCATATAGTTACAGAAAAATAATCGCATTTATCGTCGCCCACAGACTTCTGCAACCCCATAAGGATTTCAAGTGCGACGAAAGTGTCTAAAATGGAATTATGCTCTTTTTGTTAAGTTTGAAGGTTGTATCTGTTCCGAAATATTGCATACCATACGATGATAGTTTCTGCAATGTCGAAATATTGTAGAGTAATAGTACGAAGAATCTATAACAATTGAGCACTGAGTGGTTTATATTTATGTGTTGAAGTCTAGTTAAACGTCACACTTTGTCGCTTAAATACCACGAGGACGCGATTTGCTTTCATCTTATTTTCATGAAACAAATTCGTAAAGTCAATCAATAAATCAATCGATCAAATCGTAAATCAATGTCTCAACGTATTAGAACATTTTTAAATACGTCATACCAAAGTCTGTCAACGAATCGAATAGGTTAGCAAAATACTTAAGTCAAAAACAAACATTATGTTTCATATGAAGGCACATGTAACTACCATGAACCGACTGCATACGGGCATGCAATACAAAACTATTAGAAAAACAAATATTTACACCACTAAGAATCTGTGTCAAGAACTTTCAATCAAACTCGACCGCATCATCAACGGAAACGGTCGAGTAAACCGCAAGTGCCATTAACTTACTAAATCACTACGCTAATGTCAACGAAGCACCGTGACGTCATCGGCTCGACGTCATCACTCTGAATACGGGCTGAGTACAGTAAATCCATATCCATACTAATATTATAAATGGGAAAGTGTGTGTGTCTGTTTGTTTGTCCGTCCTTCACGGCTAAACGAAGCGACGAATTGTGTTGATTTTTTAAGTGGAGATAGTTGAAGGGATGGACATAGGCTACTTTTTGTATGGAGAGTGACATAGGCTACTTTTTGTCTCTTTCTAACGCGAGCGAAGCCGCGGGCAAAAGCTAGTTAAATATATATACGGGCAAAGTACCAAAACTATGTATCCAAAATCTTAACGTGTAAGCTATAGTGTAATCTCTGCGGGTCCAATACAATGATACGTTTAGGGTGCTGTTGCGGCTGCCGCGGTACTGTAGTGCGTCCGGTATGTTTGCTAATGCTAGTGTTGACGGATTTCATGCCACACTTCGCAAGCGTTGTGCCGAGATGCTCGGTAGGGTCCGGGGTAGCCGCCACAGCCTCTTAACTGTAGTAGCCAGCCGGTGGGACAGTTGCCTTTTGAAGCATCCGGTGCTCCATGCTTGTGAGCCAAATTAATAAATTTAATTTAATTTGATCTAATATTTATATAGGTAAGTATAATTTTATTTTTATATACATATTGTAAAATACCTAGCCTAAGAAGGAAAATAAATACTGAGAATATAATATAATAATAATAATGTGATGTAAATTGTAAATTTTAATTTAATGTAATATAATATGATATGGATTTTAATTGTCCAAAATAAATGTTGTTTTTTATTTATTTAATAAACTCGTGTATACATACTTTTAGCACTCTGTCCGCATCTGTATTGAATACCTTCACTGTATAGTATATCGTCACTACTTTTTAAAATCTCGTATCTCACGCTGCTCCTCAAAGTTAAAACGCAGTAAGTCTATATGCATTCCATACATACTTAAACCGAATAACCGTTATAATTATTCTCTGTACATGTAATTTGTTCTGTACAATAAAGTGTTTACTACTACTACTACTTACTACAATTTTCTTTTCATTGACAGACGAAGATACAAGTATTTTTTAAAGTAGTGACGATATATGTCATGTCAAAACTTCAACGTATAAGCTTTAAATGTTTGCTATTAAGGTTAGGTTTGGTTTAAGAATGAACCTGTAGTGTTAGGTTAGGTCTACCAAGGTGAAGAATCAATGTCAAGACCTGTCACTTTCACACTTACATGTTAACCTGTGTGTGTTTGTGTGAATTTCGTGAACTTGACAAATTAAATAAATATTGTGTAAGTTATGATTACCTTTTGCATTCATTTGAGTGTATGTTGCTTGATTCAATTACGAGTAAAGTTATCCTATTACTGAAATACTGAATATCTAGTTATTGATAAATACAATTGCGTTTTTAACCCCCGACGCAAAAACGAAGGGGTGTTATAAGTTTGACGTGTCTGTCTGTCCGTCTGTCTGTCTGTCTGTCTGTCTGTCTGTCTGTCTGTCTGTTTGTCTGTCTGTTTGTCTGTGTGTGTGTGTGTCTGTCTGTGGCATCGTAGCTCCCGAACGGATGAACCGATTTAGATATTGATTTTTTTGTCTGAAAGCTGAGTTAGTCGGGAGTGTTCTTAGCCATGTTTCATGAAAATCGGTCTACTATGTCGCGGTCGGGGGTTTTTTTTGGTTAGGTTATAATAATATAGGTTAAATAAAGAAAGGCATTTGGGTGAATCCCCGTAAAAGTAACGTGAGTCACGACTTCATTGATTGTTTATACTACAGCTGCAAATGAAAGGATCTATGCATATTATGTCGAGAAAGTAACACTTATTTAGAGTTAGATTATCACTTGAACTCGCATCGTGAATAAATGGAACATGCAATAACTTCGTGACTCATGTTACCCTTGCCGCGGATTGACCCCTTTAGGTAAATACAAGTGTCACTTTATGAAACGAGTGAGATGAGTTTCCAAAAAGGATCACACGGGTATTATAAGGTCGAGGTTGACTGGTAGAGAATTCTTTAAAGCTTTAAGTCGCTCTTTAGCGATAAGACCGCCTGTTGTTTACCTTTGTTCGTGTTTCTTCCTTGTTTTGTATTGTTGTATTTTATCAAGGTGTGCAATAAAGAGTATTGTATTGTCCGCCTTTTTGTACTGCAAGATTTTTCATTCGCGCAATACAGATTAAATAAATAAATATAATGCCTAACTAATAAAACTAAAATGTACTAAACTACCTTTCCTACCCAAAATAAATGCTAGAATAGCAAAAAATGTTTACCACTTAGCATTTAGTACTACTTTGCGTATTATTTTTAAAAATGTCGACAACACTTAAGTACTATGAATACAAAACTTACTTAACAAAATGGCTATAAAATTTGAATTTAAAAGCTTCAAGTAGCTTTTAACTTGGTTTAATAGCCGAAGAATAAATTCTCGATAACTCTGGCTTGAACTTTCCAACTTTTTCTACCGACTGGCATAAGTATATAAAAGTTATGTCGATAGAGAAACTATTATTTAGTCGTTCATACGATACGATTATCGCATACTTTGACAAAGTTTGAAGGAAGTTGGAAACTGGTATTAAATGTGGGTTTATAGTTCGAAACTCAAAGAATCTTGATGTATTCTTGTAAAAGGCTTGTTTTCTGACAGTTTCAAAACGAGTGCAAACATTTTTTGTACACAATTTTTTTTTAGTTCCAATTTACATATCAATATCAAAAAAATGAGCCTATATACGTCACACTTGGGCACAGGCCTCATTCACGAAAGAGTCAATATTTTTAATGACGTTTATTTTTTTAATGTTGAAGATTTTGGATATTATTTATCTTTGTAACAAAATTAAATAAAATAAATAAATTTAGATACCTACCTAAAGTTGAGCTTTAAAATACGCGTAATAATCAATTATTTAAAAACACCTTTTTTATTCAACTTATAAGTTAATAAGCTGAATAAAAGTGAGTTGTAAAATTCTTATGAGTAAATAAAGGTTCTTAAAACCTAAAGTCCATACATAAGATTCGCTAAAGCCAACAACGGCCCACAAATTGTAGCCAAATATTGTCATAGTTGGCACAATTTTGCCCGAGTAACTCTAAGTACATTATATATAAATGGGACACAAAGAGGGCCTTTCAAGGGTAACTTCGCACAATTAGGAGTTGACTTTTGGAGTACTTTTTACTACGGGCACGTGTTGCTTTCATGTATCTATTATTTGCTGAAAATTATTAAGGTACTTAAAGGTTATAATTAAGATAATAAATACATTTTATAGAACTAACATTTGGACAGGTTTTATTGAATAAATAAGCACTAACTAACTAACCGAAATTAAAATTGTATCGTTTTAGGTAGATTTTGATGACCTACAAGACAAGACTGAACGTTTTCAACCTAATAATATTTTATCTAAAATGTTACTGAGTAGCAGCAGCGGCTGGTCCATACAAGCTGATTCCCACCGGCTTGCCTAAAATTTATTACTAGTAAAGTATCTAATGTTAAGGTATTAGGTTTGTTTTTGCTCAATGCAGCAGCAGAAGCAAAAATTTTCCAGCCGCCACTGCTGAGTACTAAGTTATAACATTCACCAGTAATAATAACCAGCCAGATTTAAAAAGTAGGTATTTTATCAAGGAGATACATCATTTATATTGCTAAAAATAAAATTCCTTAACAAGTTGTTTTACTGTGTCTTCCCTGATTGAAGCTAAACTTTTACACCATCCCCGTAAGTAAAACATCACCGGAACACTCATTACGAGCAAAATACCAATCTCTAAACAATTTACGACTCCGTTCTGCGTCATTCATGCCTCCCTCCATTCAACTTGTAGGTGTACCACCCCATCTTCCCTCCCTTTCCAACCCTTCTCTATTACATACGTTTATCTCTGTCCCGCTTTCTACGTCGTCATTGACGCCCACGCTCATTCAGTGTCGATGCATACTATCTATTTCTACAAGTCTAGAGGCTTCCGTGTTTCGTAGTTTGGTATTTCGTTTTGGCGTTCTACTTTTTCTTTTGGGCTTTGGGAAAATGGATGTTGAAGTTTCGTCAGTTGGTTTTCTGATGAGTCTTGAGCGATGTGTAACGCGTTGTTTCTTCTGTAGGTAGCTTTATGTATATTTTTTTCTAGTAAACGATTTTTTTTTCTGTAGGAGACGGCGGGATTTATTAACACAAAATAAATCTTCATTAAATCTTAGGAAATGGCGGGACGAAACGAAAAGGGTGCAGTAAGTACACACTCACTCACGGCCTGCCTTAAGATACTCATGAGGATATAATCATAACCCAATGTCATTTGACGTCATCAGTAAAAAAAATAAGACGTAATATTACAAAATAACATGGATTTGAAAACTAAATCAAGAACTTTTTCAGCAACATTAACAAAACAGACTGTAATTTATAAGCTGTAATCATCCGCGTAGGCTGTAGTGTGAACACCTCCCACGCGACGCAAGCCGCAGTCCGCCCACGCTACGCCGCTACGGACTACGGGCTATAATGCAGTGTTTTAAATGTCCGCGTTCACTGACATAGAGGTATAAAAGCACCACTTTTTAATAACTTATAACACTCACATTAACACTATTCGACAAATGTAAACACACATACACATTGACACTATTCGACAAATGTAAACACTACACATTGACACTATTCGACAAATGTAAACACGTAATTTTTATCTAAATGTTATCTGAAAATTGTAACCTTCCGCGTAGGCTTTATTGCTCTCACGACACTCCGTATCCTCCCACGCGTCGCATCCGCAGTCCGCGCCGCTACGTAGTACCTAAATAAGTTAGTTATAAGAACAATATTTGTACGCCCGTCGTGGAAAAACAAGAATCGTTCATGAAAAAACCACTATTATGTAAGACCTGTATATACGCTTGTTTGATACAAATAAATATTTCATTCATTCATTCAATCATACGGGCTACGGGCTACAAAGAAGTGTTTTAAATGTCCGCGTTCAGTGGCATTTAACAGCCCCACTTTTACACATTGTCACTATTGCGAAAGTATGAACAACTTCACAACCAATTCAAGTATAATTATATAAAGAGCTACGAAAAGTAGGGCCTTAAGTATTATTTCCCCTCACTAGCTCGGAAACACGTGTTTTGTCCTTTAATACCAGCGGGTAAAAACGCATTTTATCCACTAGTGGGTAAAGTAATTTGACATTGAATAAAGTCAAATTATCTGCTTTAAAATTGATAAAAGTAGGTGAATCTAGTAATAAAGATGATTTACCGCCAGTGGAACTACTGGAAGCAGTGATAAATACATTTCTTGCGTTGTAGTTTCCTCGCTATAGTGAGGGGAAAAGTTTTGTGTTACACTCGGGTGCAAATGTATTTTACTTCTCGTGTGTTAAAAAACTCGCAAGTTCAGGATTCTATTCTCGAACCACTCGCTTCGCTCGTGGTTCAACTATATCCTTTTGCTTGCTCTTCTTTCAATTCCACACTCGGCGTTAAAATATAACTTTGCCCCCTTGTATAACAAATAACTATTTTCAAAACGGTCAGATTATGATAGTAATATAAAAACTGTAATCATTCGCGTAGGTTTTATTGCTCACACGACACTCCGCATTCTCCCACGCGGAGCAGCCGCAGTCCACCCACGCTACGGGCTACAATGCAGTGTTTTAAATATCCGCGTTCACTGACTTTTAAACTTGTCAGAAAGAATAGTTACATTACGATACAAGTGCGGAAAAAAGGAAGTTCGAAACGAGTGCACTGAGAGAAATTTGCATTGTGAATTTAACAAGTTCGACTTGTTGCGGTTTATCCGTTTGAATCAGCCAAACGTATGTTTAAAACAATATGTGTCAGGTTGTTTTTATAAAATCGACTTGTTGGTTCAAATATATTGCCGATTTAAATGACAAGTAGCTTGTTGTTTGAACCAAAGAGCACGTAGGCGCTATTTTAACCAAAAAACTTGTTGAACGAACATGAAAACTGGTTGTATTTTCTCTCAGTGTGGCGATAAATTCATACATGCCCAAAGAGAGTGTTTTAAATCGACACGAGTTACGAATTTCATATTGTTACCCAAGGCACTCTCCTTTTTCGACCTCCTTTAAACGCCTGTTGCACAAAATACTTAATGCTAAAGAAAATGCACGAATACCACTGAAAATTGCATTAGACTACTTGTGTTGTTAATTAAATGAAACTGTTTAGTTTAATTTAGCATTGGGATTTTGTTTATTTGACATATTTGCCTATTTATTACAAATATCTGGGCAACCGAGCTTCGCTCGGTTTTGTTTCGTATCCTTGACATGTGTCGCCATCTAGTTCAAAAATGAATAGTACCTACATCGAGCGAAAGAATTATCAGCCTTAACAACACAACTACTCCACACGAGATGGCGCGCATTTCGCCACAAAAACTCAAATAGTGTATTTTTCTATTCGTTTTAGCCTTGACCTGTGTCGCCATCTAGTGTTTGCAATAAATAGTAGTTACATCGACCGAAAGAATTCTGTCTTAACAGTACAACTACTGCACACGAGATGGCGCGCGAAGAAAAACGCATGAAAACTCGAAAATTTGCGTTTTCCGGGACCTAAGGATAAGTTAGACCGATTTTTCACCCCCAAAAACCCTCACATAACAAATTTCTGCGAAATCGTTAGAGCGGTTTCCGAGATCGTCAGTGTAAATAAATATATAAATAAATAAATAAATAAATAAATAAATAAATATACAAGAATTGCTCGTTTAAAAGTATAAGATTAATATTTTCATCGGGTAAGTGTGGTGAAAAATGTTGTGTTTCACTCGGGGGAGTCCGGGGCAAACTTTATTAAACCTATTTCGATACCCGAGCAAGCGAAAGACACAAAAATTAACCCATGAGTTTAGCGAGATATTCACATACATAATAGTAGCTTTTTACTTTAGTTGAATTCATATTATTTATTGTAATGTTGACATCTGAAAATTTTAAAAGTGCCCGTGTGGCCTACTTGCTGAATAAATGTTTTTAACTTTGATTTGATTTAATTTTCAACCCCCGACGCAAAAACGACGGGGTGTTATAAGTTTGACGTGTCTGTCTGTCTGTCTGTTTTTTTTTTTATTATTATAAATGGGCTTACTCTTGACCACAGACTAGACTGTTTGTCTGTTTGTCTGTCTGTCTGTATGTGTGTCTGTCTGTAGCATCGTAGCTCCCGAACGGATGAACCGATTTAGATTTAGTTTTTTTTTGTCTGAAAGCTGAGTTAGTCGGGAGTGTTCTTAGCCATGTTTCATGAAAATCGGTCCACTATGTCACGGTCGGGGGTTTTTTTTTTTTAATTTTAATTTTGTGGTTAGGTTATTTACTTTGCCCTATTAAAACATACCTGTTTCCTGTTTTAAGTAGATACATACTTTATTGTATGTTGTCATTGTACAAAATGAAGGCATAAAACAGAATGTTAGGGGCTCGTTTGAGCGCTTACAGAAGTTTCAACCAGAGCTTTGCGAGGCTTTTAACGATCGTAATCCGTTTACGTGACGGATTTGTTGTTACGATATTTAAAGCCTTAAGGAGAATACCTCATTTCTAAGACTTGGTTTGAAAAATGTAGGAAAGGTCAACAGATTTCATATAAGTATACCATAAATCAAGCAAACTAATATATACTTAACGTTTCAAACGAACTCTGTAAAATCCACTGAACTGCCCGCGTCTTTGGGTTTACAGCTTGCAGTTTTCGGGAGTCAATTTTTGTGAGTTGAAGTCTACAAAAACATAAAAAATTCCTCGTTACGTGATAAAATAATTATGAACACTCAAGGGCCTGGAACATATTTCCAATCACAGGCCAGTACAAAATCTGACACGCTCTCGGCTCCTATATAAATGATTCACTTTTTTTCTTAACCTAACTTAGTTCTGTGGTAAGGTCAGTTTGAAGAAGATCGGGATATAAAATTGATCTCTGAAACGAACGTCATATTCGTCTTCGATGCTCTGTCCGCAATCGCTTTCCTCTACAAATCGATAAATGATCTGTCGAGTGTCATCATGTCATGCCATTTTACATTTGGTAATGAAATATCCTATCTGCAAAAATACAAACAAAACAACAACAGGCACCATTTCATTCACCCCCACTAAGCTTCCTCAAACTTTACTGAAACTGTACCCCCCTTCCCACCTAAGTCATCATGTAAACCTGCATCCCTCCCCCACCCCCCTCATTGTAAGCAAAACGGAAAAAAATCGATAAGCAGCGGAACCGCAACATTGCGCAATTGCAGTGACCTTCAACGACCTTGACCCCTTTGACCCCGACCTTTGACCCACGCCCCCAAAATACCACAGGTCAGGCCCCACTTTATCAAAGGTCGGGCCCCAGAGAGCTATTTTGGGGCCAGCGTTCGCGTGGGAGCGGATGAAATTGGCGTAAATGAATCTACTATTAATGGTGCTCCCCTGGTGTTATTAATGTTATATAAAATTGAGTGACAGAGATAGCGCGATGGCATTGACATAACGCTGTCCCTGTCACACAATGTTACATTTACAACAGCCAGCGTCGGAGCACCATAAAGCGTGGCATTCATGATGACGTGCAAATTTGTAAATCTTTAGGGCCCATTTACACGGTGCGAGAACTCGCATGCAAGTCTCATTTGAAGTGTATACATTTTTATCATAGTAAATTCTTGTTAAATTTCACAAAGTGCAACTTCATTAATGAAACGACATACCCATACGAAACACTTTTAAATTTCTGCAACAAGGTGAAATGACTCATTTACCATCAGTTGCAATATTCCATTTCAGGAAATAATATTTGACGTCAGTTATATAAATCACACCTCTTACTAGTAAAATTGTAGATAAGATAACAATATGGCTGTGACGCAGGTCAGGTAGGTACTTATACCTACATATTATACCTACTGTTTTCCATATAAATAAACATATAATTCAATTACTGTGTATAACATATGTTATTATTAAAATCCAAACTAACTTAACAAACCTCGATTTTTTCGGTTAAAAGGGATAAATAAATTTTACATCAAGCTTTCTAAGCAGGAAAAAATGGTTGTTTGGGCTGTTTATCGTAATTAAAAACGATTACATTTTTTTTTAAATCACAGATAGGTACAGTCAGAACGAAAGTATTCTTTTTATCACCTTTTTTTCAGTAAGGAGCTTTTAGAGAAAGGTTTCTTCCTAATTAATCGTTATATTAAGTATAAATAATAAATATCACAAGTCACATAAAAATCACCATTATTTCCATCACATCAAGACTCCCCTTTCGAAATTACCCGAGCATTTCTGTAATTCGAAATTACCCCAATGCACCTTATTTAAATAACCTAGCGATTCGCCTTACTGTACTGGCGGAATTTTAACAAATTATTAGTTATTTACTACTAGTTTTTGCCAGAGACAGACTTTAGAAAGAGACAAAAAGTAGCCTATGTCACTCTCCATCCCTTCAACTATCTCCACTTAAAAAATCACGTCAATTCGTCGCTCCGTTTTGCCGTGAAAGGTGGACAAACAGACACACACACTTTCCCTTTTATAATACTAGCTTTTTCCCGCGGCTTCGCTCGCGTTAGAAAAAGACAAAAAGTAGCCTATGTCACTCTCCATCCCTTCAACTATCTCCACTTAAAAAATCACGTCAATTCGTTGCTCTGTTTTGCCGTGAAAGGTGGACAAACAGACACACACACTTTCCCATTTATAATACTAGCTTTTTCCCGCGGCTTCGCTCGCGTTAGATAAAGACAAAAAGTAGCCTATGTCACTCTCCATCCCTTGAACTATCTCCACTTTTTAAATCACGTCAATTCGTCGCTCTGTTTTGCCGTGAAAGACGGACAAACAAACAGACACACACACTTTCCCATTTATAATATTAGTATGGATTAGTATGGATAGTATGGATTTATATAAGAACCGTCATCATAATCATTACATAATTGAACAGTAAACACACCTGATATTTGATACATATACTTGATGATATTAGGAACCACCCACATATATCTAGGAAGTATACCTAACCTACACCGAAATTATAAACTAAGTACCTAGTTAGTAGCTCTTCTAGCAGGCGTAGCACACTAGTGGGGTAAACTTTATCGCATCGGTACGTCCCTATCGCACTTACAAATAGTACGAAAAGGACGACCTGATGTTATATCATTTATCATGCGATCGTGCTTGCCTACCAGATTTAATTACATTAACTAATAATTCCAATATTGAATAAGGAAGCTTTAGACTAAAACGTACAAAGCTTCAAAAGGAACAGGCTTACGTGGGCGAGAGAACTTGAAAGACTATTTGTGACTTTCCACGCCTAAAGGGCCCATATACTTCGTGAGCAGGAAGAACGGTTTGATCTAAATTTTTGATGTAATTTCCCCAGTGCTAAGAATATCATCACCGCCTTTCTTCCTATGGTTGCCCAACGGATATGGGATGGCAACCTGCCTTTGTAATATTGCAATATCGTTTTCTTTTAACCCTTTTAATAGCTATAAAGGGCGCTGAAACTTGATCATTTTATGTGCTCTGCCTATCCCTTTTGGAAATATAATCAGTATCTTGTTGGAAACTCAAATGGAAATAACCTTGTACTTAAATCATAGAAGACCCTTCTGTATTGAACGTCACATTCGGCCATTTTTGAAGGTGCCTTATGAATATTTACAGCAAAATTGGGCTTCCGTGAAAACAAAGGATACTTTAAGGGTATCTTAATTTGAATGTGGCAGGCACACCCGATGATTACGGTCGGGATCAAAGGGCGTTAAAAGCGATCTAAAAACGACTATGTTGAAGAAAATTCTGCTTACCGCTTTTAAAACTCGCCGGGCCCCGCAGGTCGCGGGGCTCCTGCTGACCGTACCCGCAGCTACCACAAATCTACTGAAGGTACTGAACCCACCGAAAGCGAGCAAGCTATGAGCCATCGGCGATAGAAATAAACAAAAGGTAGTCGCTCCCATGTAAAAAAAAACCGGCCAAGAGCGTGTCGGGCCACGCTCAGGATAGGGTTCCGTAGTTTTCTGTATTTTTCTCAAAAACTATTGAACTTATCAAGTTCAAAACAATTTTCCTAAAAAGTCTTTATAAAGTTCTACTTTTGTGATTTTTTCATATTTTTTAAACATATGGTTCAAAAGTTAGAGGGGGGGGGACACACACTTCTTTTTCCTTCAGGAGCGAATATTTCCGAAAATATTAATATTATTAAAAAACGATTTTAGTAAACCCTTATTCATTTTTAAATACCTATCCAAAAATATATCACACGTTGGGGTTGGAATGAAAAAAAATATCAGTCCCCACTTTACATGTAGGGGGGGTACCCTAATAAAACATTTTTTTCCATTTTTTATTTTTGCACTTTGTTGGCGTGATTGATATATTGGTATTGGTACCAAATTTCAGCTTTCTAGTGCTAACGGTCACTGAGATTATCCGCGGACGGACGGACGGACGGACGGACAGACAGACATGGCAAAACTATAAGGGTTCCTAGTTGACTACGGAACCCTAAAAAGAAGCGATGATAGCGCGAGCGAGTTATAGTTCGTCACCGAGCGATGAAGTATAAATCGCTCGCTCTCTCTTTTATCACTGAGGGTCCATTTACACGGTGCGTGAACTCGCACGCGAGGTTCATTATATTGCGGTTGTTTTGACAAATCTTAATCATAATATGTTTTTTGAAGGAGGTAGGGCATAGCGAAAGACGTTCCGCTTTGTGTGGTAGGGCACAGCACAGCGGATATCATCTCACTCGAATCTAGAGCAGAACCCAACTGGGGAAGTACCTCCGCCTTACAGAAGACCGCAGCCAAATAGCACTAGACCCTACTCAGTGTTGTATTCCTGCCGGTGAGTAAGGCTGCCGGAGCTCAACGAGGGTGCGGTGTGCCGGTGACGGAAGCATCTACGGAACGAATTTGTTCCGTCTCTTGTCCTTTGAGTCGTCGGCAACCCGAGCCCTCCTTGGAACTTGTATTCTCCTTCTTGCTGTCTACTTAACACACACCTTCAGTTGCAGGCGTCCATAGGTTACGATGACCGCTTTCCATCAGGCGGACCGTATGCTTGTTTGCCACCGACGTAGTATATAAAAAAAATGTAACCTAAACCGTCCACAATGTAACTGAAATCGCATGTAAGCTCGTGCGTCGTCTAAATCGGCCTAAATCCAATCACACAATTGACACTATGTTTACATTATATACTGGTAACATAACAAAAACCTTTAAATATTAGGTGTTTACTGTCAATATTGTTTTAAATTAAAACAAAAATACCTACACAGTCACTAATAAGGGATGCTTTAATTTGACGTCCCCTGAAACATTTTAATTAATTTAAGCCTCATGTCACTTAACTATCTGGAATTTAATTATCAAGTCTTTGAATTTTCCAAATTTGTCCTTGTTTATTTTGTTTGTTAAATTAATTTTATCTTGTTGCAGGTAAGGGACCAAGGGACTAATATTATTGTCAGTAATTCCACTAGGAATGCTGCTACGACCTATTAAGGTAAGGCTTTTGAGTCATATTAAATTACATTTTAATGAAGTCTTGAGAACAGAATTATGCTTTTTTAGTGTTTTTCTATGGGCTGCTGCAGAAAAATAAAATACGTTAGTTTTTATAGTAAGATCGTTTTACCTTCGGGAGTTAATAAAATATTTTTAGCACTGAGTAATGTTGCCCGAGCTTAACTGGGGTGGAAAAGGAGTGGGGTGGGTTACTGGGATTAGCAACGCGCATGTAACGCCGTGTCTTGCGTGGGCGACGGTCGCGCGACCGTCGCCGTCGCGTCTCATACTTCCATATCGATAAGGTTTGATTTCGTGTGCGTCGCATCGCCGTCGCGCGACCATCGCGCGACCGTCGCCCACGCAAGCCACGGCGTAACACATCTGCGGGCCGATTTTTTAGTCTCACGCGTTCGAATTCAGGAAATTGTCACTGAAAATAATAACAAGTCACCGTTTTCAACCGGTGTTTTAGTGAAAGTGAGATTCAAAAATCGGCCCCCTGGAGTTACAGGTATCCTGATACGGAGAGCTTATCAACCTTTTGCATGTTTGAGACCGTGTGTGTCATACAAAATTTTTACCTAATTTTATAGTACAAACTTATAATGCTTTTTTATATTCTGTTCAAGTATTTATGAATTGTTGTGGACTGTAAAATACTTGACTTTAGGAATTCCTTATTTAAAAGGAAACAAAATATTAAAACCGAAATAAATTACACATATGAAAGAAAAAGTGACTAAGGTCTCTAGTGCCTGAGGCTGGAATCGAACCAGCGTACTCTGCAATCGCGGCAGATGAAACAAAATATGCTACGAGTTCGTGGGTTAAATGTTTTTGTTTACGTTGTTATTTAGATCGGGTCGGGGGACCTTTTCCATCTTACCATAGATTAAATCCATAATTTCTGATCCTACACAAATATTAAATTTTCTAAAAAGCACCAGATTTATTTTAAGTCTACTAAATGCGAGTGACGTTGAGTGAGTTTACATTTATACAAGATTTAGAAGACTACATGGTATAAATGAGGAGTGTCTTTTCAAAAGGACTTATTTCTATAAGTCAACAGAGGTTATTTTTATCTATGTCTTCCTAGAGAAATAACCCTTGTTGACTTATAGAAATAAGTCCTTTTGAAAAGACACTTCTTAAATGGAGTTAGCTCCCGCCCCAATACACATTATTTTAAACTGCACAGGAAAGGATTTTCAGGATATCAAAATCACCGTCATCGTAGTATGGTCTGACTCTTAGGGTCCATTTATAAGATGCGGGAACTTGTAGCGATTTTAGTTACATTGCAGGCATAAATTCACATGCTAACCACTGAGCACACCAGTCAAAATCGCAATGTTTTAAGACTCACGTGCGAGTTCTCGCACCGTGTAAATGGGCCCTAAGAGCTTATGAAACAAAACTATGGAAACGGATTAAATCGCGTATAATGAATTTACAATTCATCCCGACGTTTCGAACATTTTACAGCGTTCGTGGTCAACGGGTGACTGAGGAAAAATTACAATGTGCAAAAGCTACCCACATACAAGAAATATTAACGAACCATGACCATAAATAATATAGATTTCTAAGGCAGGTTCACACACTATAAATAAAGCTAGTTAATCCGCTTTAATCCGTTTCCATAGTTTTATTTCATAACTATCGCGGTAACCGAAGACCCTGAGCTTATTTAGACGGTGTGAGAAATCGTTTGATACCATTTCTGTATTTCGATGCATTTCAGTATTTAGGCCGATAGTTCACTATCATATGTTTATCATAGAAATATGATCATAGGCAACATGTCGTCCTTTTTCTTCATGTTGGAGAAAAAGAGAGGCATACAGACAGACCTAAGATCATATTTTTATGATAAACATATGATAGTGGACTATCGGCCTTAGACAGTTTTATTGGATAAAGCCTCAATAATTGGCAATGTATAACTGGTGCCACACAATTTAAATGCATGCGAATATCATGAGAAATTAAATAAACCTTAATAATATGTTTAAACACTTTAAACCTTAAGTAAAAGTTTACTTTTTTTCTTGGAAATTTCTTTAAAATGCCGGTAAAATACTAAAAAGGGTCCAAGTTAACGCAACAAGTTTATTTTAATTGGGTCGATTGATGAGATTACAGAACTGGCCCGAGCGTAATCGAATTTCGCAGAAAATTAGTAAAAGGCACCTTTTGACTAAATCCATTAGCCTAATACGACCTTTTGAAGTTAAACAATTAGGAAATTTAAATTTATGTATATTTCTAATAAAGGAAGTGTGAAATACATTCCAATATTTAGGTACTTACATTTTGTCATCAGTTTCAAAACGATGTTCTCGTTGATTCGGTATTTTGCCACTTATTCGATCCGTCTGCTAGAGGGGGGGGGGGGGGGGATGAAAGCGACAAAGGTCACAGCCTGACCTATTATTGCCTCATAGTAGTATTTAAATAGCCTTATTGTCATGAGTCCGATTTTTCTCACTGTTTTCCTTCAGTGTACTTATAAAGCTGCAAGATACAGTTTTTAACTACTCTATTTTTTCTATGTTTTAGGATTTTTGAATTATTAGGTAGAGTATCCACTGGTCATATATATGGCAAGCATATTACATATACATATGTAGTGTCGGGTTAAGAATTTCACCCCCTTTCTTCCCGTGGATGTCGTAGAAGTCGACTGTGGGATATGGATTAAATTGTGGCGTAGGCGAGAGGCTGGAAACCTGTCACTGCAATGTCACAATTTGGATTTCTTTCAAACCCTATTTTGCCAAGAGTGGCACTGAAACTTAGTAGTTCATATGCTCTGCCTAGTAGGCAGATACATACATATAATCACGCCTGTATCCCATGAAGGGGTAGGCAATCGTAGGTATTACATATAATTATGCAGCTCAAATTAATGAGATAAGACAGGATGACTGGTCGCGTTTTTGACAGGCGGTAACTGTGAGGTAACCGAGAGCGGGTGGGCGGCACTTTTAGCGGGGAGCGGGAGTGGCCATACTGTACGAGAGAATGGTACTCTTTATTATACTCTGCTTAGGTACATACTATTTCCGTGACCGTGACGTTTACGCTATCAAGTAGGTATCATATTTTAGAAGCTCAGGTGCCGTAGCCGATTGGCATTTCTCCGACGCGAAACGAAAACGAAACGCCGCGAAAGGTAGTCTAGCTCTGTCGCGCCAATACGCAAGAGCGATATAGATATCTACGAGCGTTTCGTTTCGTGAGCGTTTGTGCCATTCTGCTACGCACCCTGTACAGTCGACAACTATTTACAAGCTATATAATAGCAAAGAGGATCGAGTATTATAGAGAGTTACTGTTGAAGTAAAATGTGTAATCACAGTGCATAGACTGCCATCTCTCGACACAAGCTTAAAACTTTTGAACCTCAGTTGTGACAATTTAGCCCATATTCTTAACTTGATATGTGTTAAAATGTCAAATATTAATATTAGCGCCATCTAGCCCAGCGTCCCCCAAAGGTGTATAACCATCTAGGTCACCGTACCTTTTTCTGTATGGTACTCAGGTACGTTTTTTTCTTAGACTTTATCTGTCTATACGGAGTTATATATGTCTTTGATAATAGGTATGCTACAAACCTTGATTCTTTTCACGTCATTGTAGTTATCAAATTACAAGATGTATTGTATGCAAACATGTTTATTACTAGATAAAAATGTTCTTATAATCCAATATACGACTATCGCTAGGTTAATGAATCCATAGACTTCCACTCATTTCAATTTGAACTCTAATATTTTTAAAACAAAAGTTACTATCGCTAGGGTAGACATAGCAAAAGGTAATACCATTGGATAGTATGCCTTATTCTTTTGAAGTAAGGTTTCTGGGTGATAATCGGCGTTTAATTTAGGAGCGTCGTAGGCGCACATAGCAACTGTGATAAATTATATTAATGTAGAGAACACAGTAGTTTTTTTTAATGTTTTGTTTTCAGTACAAATGGTGCTTTTTTACGCACTAGTGTGAAAACTGGTTCATTTCTTGTCAGGGTGAATCTTCGTAGAGCCATCTGTACTGAAAAACGTCGTACGATACACGTGCGAGAAGGAAATTCGTAACTCGTGTCGATTTAAAACACGACCCAATTTATCGCCACTCGTATCGTTTCGAACTTCTTATTTTCCGCACTTGTATCGTAATGTAGGTACTATTCTATGTAAAGAACTAATAAAAATTACCAAAACCTTTGTACGCTCTGTCTCACTGTTTCTACCTTACCTACTACTTATTTGATATCCGTAACATAGTGTAAATGTATGGTCTAAAACATAACTAGCACACCAGTGCGAGGGTTTACTGGTGAAACCCGATAAGTTGAGCAAACAAAAGTGACATAATTTTACTATAGCTATAAAGATACATACAATTACGCCTGTATCCCATAAAGAGGTAGACAGAACACATGAAACTACTAAAGCTTCAGTGCCACTCTTGGCAAATAAGGGGTTGAAAGAAAACGAAACTGTGAAATTGCAGTGACAGGTTGCCAGCCTCTCGCCTACGCCACAATTTAACCCATATCCCATAGTCGCCTTCTACGACACCCACGGGAAGAAAGGGGGTGGTGAAATTCTTAACCCGTCACCACACAGGCACAGCTATAAAGATACCCATCTAAAATAGCGAATCAACCAAACAACGCAACATAAATGAGTTCCTGTGTCCATTTAAGTGTACTGCAGAGGATCTTGGCAAAATATTATCAAGCTAACGCTTAATTCTTTCACAGAAGAAGAAGACTAATAGTTATATTCGTTGCCCGCTACCTGCTTTGCTCTCCGTTCGTCGCTCAGCGTCACTCTCTCTTTACAATATCATTATCACTAACTGGTTCACTACCTCAATGCGTACATGTTTAAAATGTGTTTCACTACAAATATACCCGCTGCCCGCTCCTGTCCCCGCTACCGCTTTTGTTTCCGCTGCTCGCTCAGCGTCACTCTCAACACATCATTATCACTACCTCAATGCGTACGCGCTTAATCTCACACTCTCGCAAAGCTCATTGACCCCGAAGGTGACATAATATTATCTGTAAAGCGGTCAGCGGTCACGTTAATTTGTCTCTCGTACCGATAAAGATAGCTCAATTTAAATATAATTGACCGTATGATTTTCGCAGTTTTATTTTAAAAAAAAATAAGTCTTTTCGGCTTGTAAGGAAAGTATTTATTTATTTATTCATTTTAATCAAAAAGTAACACAGCATTACAGTTTACACCAAGGCACTGTTAAACTACAAAATACAAAACAAGACTTACAAAAAAATATATACCTACAACATTTTAAACATTAGATTTGGGCGACGACGTAACAGCGTGGCTCCGTTGCGTCGTCTGACTCGGCGTAGGATTCGGCAGGTTGCCCCGGAACCGCCGAAATACCACACCCTTCAGCCAGAAGTCTGCGCACGCGATAGTGTCCCGGATGAAGTATGCGTTTAAGGGCGTTTTGGCTACCGTTTTTGTGCTCACCAGTTGGCGCCACTGTACAGCTCAAATAACAACGGTTATTCATTATTATTATGGGCGGGAAAGGGTTAGTTTTGAATCATCCATACTAATATTATAAATGGGAAAGTGTGTGTCTGTTTGTTTGTCCGTCTTTCACGGCAAAACGGAGCGACGAATTGACGTGAATTTTTAAGTGGAGATAATTGAAGGGATGGAAAGTGACATAGGCTACATTGTCTCTTTCTAACGCGAGCGAAGTCGCGGGCAAAAGCTAATATATATAATAAATCCGAAAGAAGAGTTCTCAAAGTAATAACAACTTAACGTTTGAGTGGAAACTGCTTGAAAAACAAGATCACAAGATATCTTTTTTTTATTTGTTTTTGTCACCAAGAAACAGACAATAAAAAGTTCATTATTACATTATAATATGTTTTTAATCTTCAATAATTGATGGTTAATCAATACAAAATGGTTGCTAGCGGTCACTGATTAAACAAAGGAAATTAGTTATATAAGTTAATCGAGTTTTAATGCTATTAGAAACATCTGGCCGTAATAATCAGATGATTGGGTTAGGTTCGGCTATTAATTATATTACATCAGTGGCAAACAAACATATGTCACCACCGTAGCCAACATGGACACTCGCAACACCAAAAAGTGTTAAAATTATCCATTCCATTTTTTCCATTGTTACACTATTTATGATGTTGACTTCTACATGTATCCACTGAACACGTCTACCATATATAACCGGTGGACACTCTATTTATTATTGCCAACATTGTAAAACATTGAAAAAATGGATCAGTTATATTTGCCCTCTAGTCGAGATTTGCCCCGCTGTACCTTACATAATATGCGTAGCCAACCCACCGAAATCTTTTTGTCGATGCCAGTTTCACTTATCGAATGAACATGAGACTGTGATAGACGCTAAACTTTCGAGAGGCTGTTTAAATATACGGATGTACTCACGATTTCGAGTCATTTCGAGATCCTTCATCAGGCATAAGTGCTCGAAAGAGTACAATGTTGATTGGCTGCAGTTTTCTGTAAAAGGGCATTTTCAAAAATTGGTGCCCATGTGAAAGCTGTTAACAAAAATTAACTCGATGTCAGTTTTGTGACCACAATTAAGCACGAAATTTCAATAAAAGTATTGCTTTTGTGTTAATTACATAAATTATAAGCAATAATCTACATTTTGAACATGAAAAAGTTGGTTTTTAGACAAATTTTATTCTTAATTATCGTCAATGACATCGAGTTATTTTTTGTTAACAACTGACAATAATTTTGGGCCCCAATTTCTGAAAATGCATAAAACAGTCTGGCAGTGCTCTATCTAGATCTGGCCATCTAGCCAAGAGTGCTATCGTAGACGCTACGTATAGTAGTTGAGTAGTCGACTGAGTTTGACCCTCTCTATCGCTCTTTCAGCTCTCTCAGTAATTCGCGTTTGCCATGGAGCAACCTGTATACGTGTCGTTTACGCGTTCATCCATTTTATTTAAAACTAAAGCACTGTTTAACTAAAAATACATAAAAGCATAAAAATAGAAATGTAAGAAAAAATAAACACATCAAAAACAGACGAAAAAAACAATATTCTATTTATTTGTAACAGCGTTACGTCGTCGTCTGACACGGTCGACACGGCGTAGGGTTCGGTAGGTTGTCTCGGAACCGCCGAAACACGACGCCCTTCGACCAGAAGTCTGCGCTCGCGACGGTCCTGCAGAAGTGCACGTATAGTGGCGCGACTGTAGCTGGAGCACCCTCAGCGTGTAGCCAGTCTTCTGGCGAACGAACTCCACCACCTCAACAGCCCCGGCGGAGCAGTGCAGGCGCGACGCGCGACACGTAGAGCGCCCTACTCGGTTATATCGGTTATTTTTGGCTATAGGCCTTGGAATGAAATCCTCTGTATTTATCTGAAAGTGTTAATTTCTATTATCTCCATTTTTGTGTAAGTAAACATAATCTACAGCCTAAATGACGCCCAACATATTTCCTTACACGAATCATAATAAATAATAACATCTTTAGGCCGCAGCAAATTATATTTGCAAACCCTACGCCTGCAAACACTGTATCATAATGTAACGCTTAAATAAAAATATTTTATACTGTGTTGGTATAGAGGATATTTTCCTGTACAAAAGTGTAGATGAAGAGAAGTTGGTAAAGTAAGCTATTGTGCGTGTGAAAGGAATGAATAATGTCAAACTTTTTCCTCATTTGTGGCAGTCATCCATCTTGCCGTATAACAGAATTGTATGAGACTGCTTTGATGGGACGTACGTTGATGTAGGGGGGAATTATTTGCTATGGGGATCAAGTGTGAAAGGTTTAGTAATAAACAAACTAACTGTAAGTGATAGGGAAAGACGATATCAAATATATATATATGATGTGACGATGACAAATATATCTGTTGATGCTGTCAAGGCCGATTTCGGCCACAGCGACTGCGTGTTCTGGAACAGACAATTTCAAGAGAGTGTGGCTGTTCCACTCTCTGGTGTGCGGCTGTTCCACTCTCTGGTGTGCCTGTACTTTATTAGTTTAAATATTTGCATGTTGTGTTTACCTGTAATAAGTTATACATTAAGCATGTACTTAATTTACTTAGTGTATGTGTAATTTTCCTATTCCTTTAATTATTTCTTGCAATACCATTTTCAAATGTCTATTCTTTATTTCCTGCTACCCTAAGGTTGTCTGGTAGAGATCGCTTACAGCAATAAGACCGCCTGTTGCTACCTATTTAATGTCTGCTATTTGTAATCTGTTATCCTTGTGGTGCAATAAAGAATATTTACTTACTTACTTACTTAATTTTAGTATAAACTACATAAGATTAATTGTAATAACTATTGGTAAACCTTTAAATAAATAAATAAAATAAAACATAGTAAAAAAGTAATACCTAGGTCGTACCTATACATATTTTTTACAATACAATACAAATTCATTTGATTGCACAGCCTTACAAAATGTACATAGGAACACACATGTTACAATAAATTTCGTTATAGAGGTAAACAACAGGCGGCCTTATCGCAAAAAGCGATCTCTTCCAGACAACCAAAGATTCCATATTAAAGAAAAACCAGCATAGATAACATGGTCGTGTGATAAACTACGAGACGTCAGGCCGTCTTATTCGCACTTACAAATAGTGCAAAAAAGACGGCCTGACGTTTTGTCGTTTATCACGCGACCATGCTTGCCTGCACGGTAAAGTCACACAGCGTTCTCCCCACAACTCCTCCTCCAACCTTCAAATCAAGAGTGAACAGGCATCTTCTGGGCGAGCTCACTCCATCGTAGGCCACGTCTTTGCCTTTGGCTAGTCTGTGGTCAAGTCAAGAGTAAGCCCATTTATAATAATAAAAAAAAAAAAACAACTCTCTTTCAACATCCACATCACTCAAATAACCTTTAATTACTTTATTAATCTCACCTCCCAATTAGATAACTGTCCGGCTTTCCAGTGGAGGAGTTTTGATTAAACCGTCCCTTTATGTGGTGTCACGTGGGCCGGGGGACACGTTCAAGTCAATTTTGTTGCGTAAATACGTATACTTATATATTACTTGGTAAGGACATGGCATATGAACATTAATACTATGGGAATGTATTCTGGAGTGGCTGGGGTTATGAAAGTGTGTGAAGCGAAAGTGGTTTGTCAGGATCGTAGTAAATGGAAATCCGTGATATCTGTCTACCCATCTGGGAAAAGTCTCCCCCAGACATTTCCGCTAATCAAAAGTTAAAAATTATAGGACTTCTCGCACAGATTGACTGAGTCCCACTAATAAGACATAGAAGTCTTGTATTCTGGATACTCAAACAACGATATAAAATATACTAATACCTTCACTTAATTTACATAGAAAACATCCGGCCATGACTCCGGAACAAATACCTATCTGTGCTCATCATACAAATGAATGCCCATACTGGGATTTGAACCCAGGACCGCTGCTTTATTAGTAGGCAGGGTCACTACGCGCTAGGCCAGACAGGTCACAGTGGCGTCTGTAGCAAGCAAAGCAACGCTGTGTAAAAAAGCGAGCCAAACGTCCAATCGCGTGCTGATGTGAACTCATCAACCAATCTCTTGACGTTCCACTAAGACGCATCAAACGAGAATGGTTAGTCGAAATTATATGAATAACCTCATCCTTACTTTTGAAATCTTTGCGTAAATATTTCATTTAGTGTCTTTGGGAAGGCTGTTTTGATCACTGTATAATGTATTCGGTTAGGTATATATCCTTAGGGGTTTGTTTACAATTAAATTTTTAAATACCTAATGACAAAAATAGTGGTAGGTATTTTTACTACATTGCTTGTCAGTAATAGGAACAACAAACTCGTTCAGACACTTGCTGTTTACTGTAAGGGCGATACCTAAAGTAACAATAAACTCAAAACTTTTATAACTTTTGTACCTATAACTTTTATACCTGTCTATGTTATCTTTAATTATATTGTTTGTCCACTCTGCACACATTATTATAAACACAAACACGTCAATATAGACTTTATACACATTTACTGAAGCTCGCTATTTCAATATACAGCTTATTATTTCTTTGTAAGAGAAAAAAAATATTTGCTTCTGTATTTTTTAACAAACAAATGATAGTATGACTTATTTCTGCTCTCGATTAAAGGGCAGAACTAGTTTAGTGCAGTTAACACAAGGAATTACTTGAACTATGTTACAAATACGATAAAGGAGAAGGTACCAAGAAAAAGTATAAGGATTACTAAAGGCCACTTGCACCAACGAAAATGGAGGGTCAACCCACCATTTTATATGGAATTTGACAGATGACAGCCCACTAACCCTGAGTTAAGTAATTGGTGCAAGTGGGCCTAAGAGAACCCATTTTTTTCTAAAATAAATAAAATTAAATAAAACCTTTGTAACAAGACTTATGAACTTTTAGTTGAGCTGGAGATACATATTGTCACTAAAAATAAAAATTAATATCTAATCAAAGCTTTCCATGTTTCGGCACTGGTCCCACCGCGAGCTAGTAAGCTATGAGCTATCAGCTATAAAAACGAACGAAAGATAATTAAATTATGTTTATAGTTACTCGCCCAGCGGTGAGCTATTTAAATCGCCGTGTCTCTTTTATTCGCACGGGGGTGCTTATCTTTTGTTCGTTTTTATAGCTGATAGCTCATAGCTTACTAGCTCGCGGTGGGATCAGTGCATAATAGCAAAATCACAAGAAACACAAGATCTTTACACGTATTTTTACCTCCTTGTGTATACTTAACTTCATTTTAGCTTAACGTCACATAATGCTTTATTGCCTAACGTTAAATTGAAACGTCTTACACAGTTACAGCATATTAGTAAATCATAATTACTTCACCATTGTACATTGATCTATAGATCGTTTCATTTGCGAAGGCGCTTGCCTTGGTTCGTAATGTCATACTCATAAACGTTACTTTTCACAAATCTGCACGCCATCGTTAATGGCGCTATCCATTCTTGTAACGCCATGGCTTGCGTGAACGACGGTCGCGCGTCAGTCGCCGTCGCGTCGCATCGCAACGCATCGCCTATCATCGATAGTTCATCGACATTACCCAGTTAAGACACTTCCATAGAGATCAAAGGATTGATTTCGTCGCGCCGCGCGTCGATCGTCCATGCAATCCACGGTGCGGCGTAAGAATCAGGTAATTTCGAGTTTAAAACTTGAATGTAATTCGTATTTGTACAAGTATGCTGGGACTTGCGAGATTTTCAACATTTTCACAAGCAAATTACATCAAATAAAGGTTAAGGGAGGCAACAGGTGACCCTCGCGCCGGCAGCTTTCTCGCGCAAAGAATTGCTATTGCAATACAGCGCGGGAATGCTGCTTGCGTGATGGGCACCCTGCCGAGGGGCTAGGGCCTGGAGGGTAGTTTTTAGGTTTATTTATTTTTATATAAGTTATAGTTTAAGTTTTTTTGTCCACTATCTGTACTGATGTATAATCATAATCATAATCAATTTATTTAATAAAATTTCCTCGAAAGTCAAATAAAGAATTAATGTTGTTAAATGACAGATCATCTTAATTTGGACGTACAAATTATCTCACGTGTTTGGCAAAATGCCCGATTTAGCACGACAAGTATATTCATTAAACATCAACTCTACACACCTCTGTACAAGACATACTTTTAAATACACATGTGAAATGTATAAAATAAGATAAAACGCTGGTTGTAAACAAAACATCACGTGAATTTTTCATCTACCTATAGGCGCCAATTTGCTACAGGAATGTGGAAATAACTAAATTTTTGAATGGAATCCAAAATGCGCGTTTATTTTTATCCACGGGTGAGTCACGGTAACCTACTTTAAACGGTTTTAGGTAGCCTCCAGGTAATCGCAATGAGGTTACGGGGAAAGTAGATGACCTAAGGGAACCGCCTACCCATAGAAATATAGACCTAATTTTCGGTCCTGCACATTAAAACAATTGCAAAAAAAATAGTTTTAAATCGAAAATGTATTTATTTATAAAAGTATATGAAAGACAGAGATTTGTAGAAGACTTCAGGACATAAGAATACTTGGAGAAAGAGGGAAGATGGCCTTTGACCAATAGTGGGACAGTATGATCTTTTGGATAATTCCATATAGGTATGGAATTTATTATTCAATTCTAATTCTCGCCATCGACAGGGCGCTCATCCACACACCTTGCAACCTAAATGGTCGCGCACCGTGCGGTTTCAGAGGAATTTCCTCCCGCGGACGCTCCGGCTGTGGAATGAGCTATGTCGAGGTATTCCCGATGAACTACAGTATGGGGTTCTTCAAAAAAGGAGTGTACAAGTTTCTAATGGGTCGGCAACGCGCATGTGACACCCCTTGAGTTACAGGCGTCCATAGGTTACGGTGACCGCTTTCCATCAGGCGGACCGTATACCTGTTTGGCACGGCGTGGTATTAAAAAAAATATAATCCACACTTTATAAGTTTGTTTGTCCGTCTTTCACGGCAAAACCCCCCCCCCCCGAAGGAAGAGCGAAGCTGCGGGCAAAAGCTAGTTGCTTAATAAAATTGAAAAATTCTAACGAATGGGCGTAGGTGTCAGGTTAGTGTAAATAATAACCTACCACAAAATCTTGAATTTTGAAAAACCCCCGACCGCGACATAGTGGACCGATTTTCATGAAACATGGCTAAGAACTGTTGGGGATATTACCAGGTTGATGATGAAAACTATTACTTGTACCATCACATTTACTTTATTCACTTATAACAAACATATTAACAACCAATTTACAATAAATAATTCAAGACTTCTTCACTACTACTCGTCTGTACTCGAACTGGCCCCCGTCACTGCTTGTCCGCCATTTTTATAACATTCCAACATGGCGGAAACCCAGTGACTACTATTAGTCAATTGATATTCTTTAATACTTTCATCATAAATGACAGTAAGATAAATCAAAATAAGGCATTAATAAATAATTACTCTAACAGCTCGGCCATCCTGTTCGAGGCGAGACCCTTCGCCAAAACTTAATGTGAAATAATTCAAAAGAAAGACAATATCAGTTTATACAAGAAAAAGATTATAAAAGTGTAGTATAATATGCATTTGAAATAATTCTTAAACAATAGAAACACAAAACATCACTTCACTTCATACCGATACCTTTACCCCATAATTACGATATCCTATAAAATGGATTTTTAAATATTTCCATAAATCTTATCAAGAAATATAGGCCCGTGAAAAATAAATATATGAATAACATTAACTTCGATACAATTAAATTAATTACATCTAATTAAATTCATTACATCCAATTGAATTCATTACATCTAATTAAATTATGATAATTAAATTAATTTCACAAGTTATAAACATATTTAAGTAAACAATGCAACACTTCACTTCACACTTCACTCGCGAAACAAGCAAAAAGAACACATTTACACGGTTTTATGACATCACCACCTCATCACACGATTGAATGAAATTCCCGTGCCGCCACGGGCTTTGGCAACATGATGTACCCGTCCGCTGCAACAGCATCATGGGCCACCCAAGCTCTGTCAGCCTGGATAGTGCTGCCGATGCTGCTCATCACGGACGCCGGACATTGCGCCGCCAGACGCAAGCTCGCATACCATGCCAGCGTATGAGGACCCACGGTGGACGATCGAAACAGAGGTATCTTTACCCTGACCCTCTCACCTGGGCACTCCTGGGTCGGAAGTGAATCTACACCCCGACCCTCTCACCTGGGCACTCCTGGGTGGTAAACGAATACCAGACCCTGGCCCTTTCACCTGGACGCTCCTCGGTCCTTGATCTGAAACTTGCAACACTTTCTTTAGGAACATAATTTCGACTGTCTTCGAAATTATGGTAAAACGATTATGGTTCGGTAATCAATTCAATAAGTCATAATGTATCGATAGTCGTTATGATTAATTAAATTATTGTCATCGCCTATTAATATATCTACTGTTTATATATACTGAGTAATTATATTCAAGATTTTTCAGATGTATATATCATACACATTTACAGAATCTTTAAATACTCAAATGACCTGTCAATAAAATATCGCGCCTAGTTAATATTTACCATTTGTAACGTAAACATATTATATTACGCAACCATTTAAGACTAATCGCAAGTACACGACTACGGTGTAGGTCCTTATTATTTTTTTTTTTATCCTGTTATTATTATTATTATTTTAGGTACTAGCTAAGATTGATGCAATAGTATGCCGAAATAGAAAAACTCTTTGTACATATACTATTTAGGTTACAGGTCAACAATAGCGACACCCGTCAGACATTTATTTATTTATTTATTTATTTACTTACAGTATACAATTGTACCTTAACAGCTAAGGCCACAGCGGCACAAATTGTTATCGATAATACTTATACATCCAGTACACAAGTATATTTTACAAAATTATCTTAATTAATAGTGATACTACTTACAGGCATCTCTCTCTCAATCATCTTCTTACATTCAATCATCAATCGTCCAATTGCACTAGCGAACAAATCACACTCCGGGTATGCTTCTAGCACGGAGTTGAGCAGTGCGTGCGCGCGCGACCGGCGCCTGCGCGTGCGCCCGTGTGCGCGTGGCGCCCTCCGCCAGCAGCGGATGGCGCCGCGCGCGAGTGTACTGGTTAGGCACAAATAAGCGCATGAAGGCTTCGACCAGATCCACGCTATCTATTGTGCTTCTTATAACCCCGATCGTAAATTTCGCCAGAGAGAGTAACCTCCGTAACTGAAGCGAGTCGTATCCCAGATGTCCTTGCAAAAACAACGTGGGGTACATATACGGATAGCACGTGTGTATTTTTTTGTATAATGCTCTGAGATACGCCTTTTGAACTTGTTCCAGCATGAGGATATATTTACTCTCATGCGGACTCCACACCACTGCGTTCGTTTCGAGTATACTACGCACGAGTGCCGCATATAACACGCGTGTGGCTTCCACTGTCAGAGGCGCGGAATTGCGCAGGACGAAGCCCAATCTTCTGTACGCAGTGTTGGTCACGGCCTGGACATGCTCACGAAACGTGATATTTGAGTCAAAAAGAACCCCTAAATCGCGTACCTGTTCCGAACGCGACACGTCAACGCCGCCTATGGTATAATTAAACATTTGTACTGTGCGAGCCCGGGTGAATGACATCATTTCGCATTTACTGGCATTAAAATAGAGCTTATTTTCAACACTCCAGCGATGGACTGCCTCTAAGTCCCGTTGCAGCTCTTCACAATCCCCCCGCCTCCGAATCGGTTTAATCAGCTTTACATCATCCGCGAACATTAGTACTGTGCAGTGATGCACGTCATCCGGAAGATCATTTATCAGCAGCACGAAAAGAAAAGGCCCCAAGTTAGATCCTTGACTAATGCCAGATCTCGTGGGGTAACTTTCAGAAACGTACGGACCATACTTTACGTACTGCTTCCGACCGGATAGATAATTCGCGAAAAGATTTAGGAGCCTGGGTGTGAACCCCATGGCTCCAAGTTTTAACAGCAGAACGTCATTATCTACCCGATCGAATGCTTTTTGAAAGTCCAGGTAAACTACGTCCACCTGAGCTTTCCCGTCTAGCTCTCTTGACAGAGTGTGGGTCAAAGTTAGCAGGTTTGTAGCTACTGATCTTCTGGGAAGAAATGCATGCTGTGTACTGGTGATGTACGACTGACATTGCGGTAGTAGTTTGCAATGTGTCGCCGACTCAAAGACTTTAGCCAGGACGTTCAGAATTGCAACGGGACGATAGTTCTCAACCTTAAGTCTAGATCCCTTCTTCGGGATCGGCGTCACTCTAGATTCTTTCCAGTCTGTTGGGTACACCCCGAATGAAGAATGAGGTTGAAAATAAACTCTATCGGACCCACAAGACTATCGATACACCCCTTTATCACATAAGCCGGTATCGCATCAGGTCCAGGCGCCGATCTAGGTTTTAATTTCTTTACTGCTCTCCTCACGTCGCTCTCTGTAAAGCCTCGAATGTCAATGCTCCTAGCATCGACAGGTAGGCTTTCACTGGCGACCTTTGGATCCAGAACTGGTTCCTCGCGTAGAAAAACGGAGGCGAAGTGAGATGCAAACGCCGCGGCCGCGTCAGCGCCCGAGTGCTCTACATCGCCACGCGTAACTCTCGGCTCCACGCCGCCTTTGCAACGCAAGGAATTGACGTGGGACCAGAATTGAGTTGGGTTACGATATAGGCGCTCAGACACTTGCTCCATATAATCACGTTGGGCTTCGACTATCTCATTTTTTATTTTTGAACGAAGCTGACTAAACTGTTCATAAAATACCTTATTTCTTGAACGTTTCCATTGTTTGTGAAGGCGTGCTTTACGTTCTATGTCCCTAATGATTGTTGTCGTATAGAACACTGGATAGGTACGGCTACATACGCGCCTTCTTATTTTCTTTGGGACGCAGTGTTGGAAGGCATTATACAAGGTCTCTTTAAAGAACTGGACAGCATCATCGGTGCAACCATAACTGTATAGTTGCTCCCAATTAGCATCTCTAATTTCACAATATAATTGGTAGAAGTCCCCCTTTGCGAAATTCCAATCATTGTCTTCCCCTATATTGGACGGTTCCACTAATACCCCACCGGATACCAGCACATATTGGGCTTGGACTATGATGGGCGGATGGTGCCCGTCGATTTTAGATAGCACTTCATGAGAATCTGCCTGCCGCACACGCAACGCACCCCTCACCTCCTTGCTTGCTAACACTACATCCAACATTCGGCCATTTACATTGGTTACTGTGTTGTACTGATACATATTACAAATATTAGTGAAACAGTTGAAATATCTTTCTACACTTGCACTAGCACTGTACAGATTTAGGTCTCCCAGTACCATAACTTTTGAACTGCCGTGAATCGAACACACTCTCTCTACCGAATCAAACCATTGAAAGTACACTTCGTCATTAGATCCAGGAGGTATGTACACTACACACACATACATATATTGTCCGGATACAGAAAATCTCACCCATAGGTCTTCGCCCTGATCGGTTTCATAGGATGTCAACCTTTCTAGACACAATGGCGCACGCGATATCAGTAGAACCCCGCCGCCTCCTCGTCCAATACGGTCCCGCCGAAGCATGTTCCAATCTGAACCTGCGCCGCACACTTCTGCATCATACACCGACTCGTCTAAATTAGACTCAGTAACGGCCACCAGGTTTATCTCGTCAGAAGACATGAGATTATTACGCCAGGACTGCAGTTTTGTCTTTAGCCATCTTACGTTTTGGTAATATATATTGAGGGAAAAAGGTTTAGGCGCCCGCTTTATACCCTGCTTTCTGGTTTTGCTGTGGCCCCCGAAATAACCACGCCTTAACTCGAGCGTTATCGGGCCAACATTCCGCAGACATGCATCTGTCGTACATTTCCGAAGGAACTCCTATTTTATACGACTTATAGTCGCCCTTTGGCTTCAGTTCTTCGACAGTAAACGTTTTATCCGGTCCTAGTGTTTGCAAATAACTCCGTATTTCGTCCGCTCCCGATAACATGTTCCACAGGTGAATGAATTTGCGGCGTTCGACTGCCCTGAGCGACGTCACGCCGGGGCCCGCAGTACACCTTACCGAGGCGGAGCGTCGTTTTTTACGCTGCACTTCCCAATCCCCCAACGGTTCTTCATCTCTATCTGCAGTTAGTTCCCGGGTAGCTTCGTTATTGTTTGCAAGTGTCACTTTCACTCCAGGGACAGCCAGCTCAACCGGAGTTCCTTCTCCAGCCTCGCTCGAAGCTTCCCTTATCTCTTCCACTTCTGAGACTGACGGTTCCGGCTTGGCTGTAGTCGTTGCATCAGTTATCGCTGACTTCCCCTACCACGTTGACGACCCTTATTCTTCCTTGATTTCGAACTTGGTTTATTACCTTGTACTGGCGTAGACGCAGTATTATGATGGCAAGGGCAGCCTGAAGCAAGCTCCAGATTCATCAGTCTCTCGTTTGTTGCCTCGAACTTTGCAGCACAGTCTTCAATAACTGCTTGATAACGCGTAATAGTGCTAACCGCGTTAGCTAGTTCTCCTTTCAACTGACCAATCTGAACGCGCAGCTGTTGCAATTCATTCATCATCTGCGTCCCGTCAGCCCCCGATGACTGCGTGGAAAATGAGACGTCACTTCTATTCCTCACCATCACGTTCTTCATAGTGGTAGGCGTACCCACTGGGGTCTCACAGTTGCGCCCTACCTGCTTATACTTGATGCAGCACTCTGGGCAGACCCAGTTATCTCTCTCCTCCAGCATTATGGTTTTACCAGAACATCCGTGATGATATAGTTTACGGCACATTTCTACTCTACACTGTAGGTACTCCTCGCCGACCTTGAACTCGTCCTGGCACGCCTGACATATCAATTCACCGCTATCGGCCCTGCTCATAAGAAACTTATCGTTGACGGCCATTGTAACTATTTACGGTAATAAATATAGCGCGTACCTTATAACTTAGAGATAGGGAAGGCAACGGCTGTCGTAGCACCGGCGTAGCACTAGTCGTAGCCACAGCGCGCGCACAGGCACCGCGTAGCGGAATGTCGTAGTCGATGCGCCCGGCCTCGATGACGTCACCGTACCTTGCCGTCCGTAGTTTCGCCGATTGTACCTCAACGATCTTGGTCTAGCGGTGAGTGCGGCCGCCTGCTAATCCGTCGACCCGGGTTCGATCCTCAGCTGCGCAAGTGGCGAACTCTTGCCGTCCTCTTCTAAGACCGCCCACTGGGTGGAGTCCCCGGGTAACAGCTCCTCAAGAGTAATAAGGAATCGGAATTGACCAATCACAATTTAAATAGCGATTTAAATTGCGACAAGCTCCCGCAACAATAAATGCGTCCACTCACGCCGAGCGCGGGACGAGACATTATATACATAATCTCTTTTTTTTTATAAATACCGTGTCGTATGAAAAACCAAATACGATATCCGACGTATCTTTATTCGCGCTGATTACAAGCCGCAAGTGGTAAGCAATTCATTTAATTATCAAAAGATCTATTCACACATAAAGCAAGTATATATTTTCTTTTCATGAAGAGCTATCGCGAATTTAAAGACAAAAGATTATTAATGTTTGCTCTCTAGATTTCAAATTGCACATTTTCAATTTATTTCTTTTATCTATGAAAGGGAAACTAGTCGTTAGTAACGATTTTATTTTAAATCTAATAGGTCTCTTCATAACCGATACAAAGTTTAAGTACTTCACTTTTAATATTTTACGAGCTAAACCTGCTAGGTAATAAGTTTTATATGTTATCAATAAAGTCTCTTTTTTGTTACTTTATTCTTGATCACCTAAGACTATAAAACATGTAAAGAACTGGATACACGTATTACACGTAGCCAAAAGATAAATATGTAATTATTGCTGTACTGCTTTATCCAATCAAAAGTCGCAAATAATATACATTCTGATATTAAGGCACAGTCATTTATGTTGTACTTTTATATTCATGTTTCATGTATTTATAAAGGTTGAAATGAAAGTCTTTCACGTTCATCAACGTGCTTAAATGTTATGCACGTATATCCACGCGCTTTGAATCTCGCACGTTCATCCACGCGCTTTAAATCTCGCACGTTCATCCACGCGCTCTAAATCCCGCACGTCCATCCGCGTGCGTCAACCATTTATTCCACAAGATACGATTCATTGTGCAATACCCTGGCTCAAGTCATTATTTTATACTGGGGCCGAAATACTCGAGTTTACGCGTACATATGACTCTATGACCTACATATGACTGACTCTACATATGACTGACTCTACATATGACTGACTCTACATATGACTGACTCTACATATGACTGACTCTACATATGACTGACTCTACATATGACTGACTCTACATATGACTGACTCTACATATGACTGACTCTACATATGACTGACTCTACATATGACTGACTCTACATATGACTGACTCTACATATGACTGACTCTACATATGACTGACTCTACATATGACTGACTCTACATATGACTGACTCTACATATGACTGACTCTACATATGACTCTACATATGACTACATATGACTCTACATATGACTCTACATATGACTCTACATATGACTCTACATATGACTCTACATATGACTCTACATATGACTCTACATATGACTCTACATATGACTCTACATATGACTACATGTGACCATCACCCATGTCATGTCACATGCACCATAATATATAAGCATATCAAGATTGAATCGTTATTCTTAAGAAGCAAACAGATATTACTTTATTTACTAATAGTCTGAAACATGTCTTAATGATATTTATTCACACCATAGATGTAATTTTTCGATTTCCCATCGAATTATCACTCATGATCACCATGGTAAAATGCGAAGAATTTTGTTTTATACGTTACTTTGATTAAATAATTCTGCCATCACTGGCCATTATAAAATAGTATTCATAAATGTGGTAGCATACCGTCAACAATCAAAATGAGATCAATCAGTCCAATTCGTGAAATAAAACGTTGAAAAACAACACATTACAATTCGTTGAGTTTTAAAACTTTAAAACGCTAAACATTTTTATAACGAGTTATCATAAAATATCTGAAGATGATTAGAGATACAACTTACTCTCCATTATTCATACCAGGGATTGGCAACCTTATTATCAAAGTTGTTTATTTAAATTCAGTACTTAACAGAATTAAACTACCCACAATTGCACAACTTCAATTTTAACGGTTAATATAATATGTTAAATTCACTATTAAATATGTATTTGCAAATGAACAGGAATCGTTTTTGTTCAAAATCGTACTTAAAGCATTAAATATCAAAATTAAGAACTGCATTATAATTCTCAGTTTGAATTGAGATCAACTTTTCATAAGTATACATAATTTTTACCAATCTTGTGTTACCGGACACGAGGGATTAAATTATTGAAGTACTTTATGAGAACATATTTTACACAGCGTATTTCATTCAGCATGAATGTTTAATTGTTTATCTGATCTGTATAACTTGATAAGCTCGAATATGTATAATTATATTATAATAACAGAATACAACAGCAGGACAATTGCCTCGTTGGAATAAATTACACCACTTTTCGGAAACAACATAAAATGGCTTGTGTTTAACAACTCGAGGCATCGTTAAATAAAGCAGTCGTTTAATCAGAACTTTATTTCTATTGATAAGATACAAATTTACTTTACTCATAATTCCACGATTTCCTTATGCCAATTAATTTATGAAATTTTACTGTCACAAACTGAATGACGTATCATATGACGGCGCTTATTGTGTATCCAGAATATACTAGTCATATAGTTATCAGATTTATGTGTTTCAATAACTAATGGGCAATGTAATGTTACACACCTTTTGTAAAAAGATTTTTAGGTACAAAAGTAAGTCATCTTTTAAATAAAACAATAATGAGAGTTCATCAATTTATACTGCCATGAGGGTAGATTATCAAACCAGTTTCAGAACATGAAGTTTAATTTTAAGAAATAAATATAATACATGTCTCACTTACCAAAGCAATTTAAATGCACGTTTCGTTAAATAAATCCGTTACATTATTTTGACTAAAAAAAAAAAACCTTACACTTGTGCGGCGTGGCAAAAATCTTATCGATTTTTGTTTCGTCCAACTTCTGAACTGTTGGGGATATTACCAGGTTGATGATGAAAACTATTACTTGTACCATCACATTTACTTTATTCACTTATAACAAACATATTAACAACCAATTTACAATAAATAATTCAAGACTTCTTCACTACTACTCGTCTGTACTCGAACTGGCCCCCGTCACTGCTTGTCCGCCATTTTTATAACATTCCAACATGGCGGAAACCCAGTGACTACTATTAGTCAATTGATATTCTTTAATACTTTCATCATAAATGACAGTAAGATAAATCAAAATAAGGCATTAATAAATAATTACTCTAACAGAACACTCCTGCCTAACTCAGCTTTCAAACAAAAAAAAAACTAAATCTAAATTAGTTCATCCGTTCGGGAGCTACGATGCCACAGACAGACACACACACAGACAGACAGACAGACAGACAGACACGTCATCAAACTTATAACACCCCGCCCGTCGTTTTTGCGTCGGGGGTTAAACATGTTTTACTTAGGGATTTTTTAATGGGGACTAAGTTTGTATGGGAAAGCCATCGTCCGCATTCCTCTTAATCAGTGAGTTTTCGTGAATATTATCCTGTGACCTTTAATTTAACTTTTGAGGTCATTCCTTGATTAAATCCGGATATTTTGGATCTCATTTAAAATGTGATGGACAGAGAACAGAAACCTTAAGATTTTCACGTTTTACAATACGCCAACAGCGTAAACGGCACGGAAAACTACATTTTTATCGCACTCGCTCGTAAACGGTGTTATTACATGCCTGCATACTGATACGTAATGAGCTATTTTACCGCTATGGCAGTAAAGTTAATACCTGGCTAGGGCCTTCCATGACCTGTCAAAAATTGCAAGATGGTGGGCGCATGTTAGAAATGTCAGCGTAGGTATTTCAATACAAATGTAGTTTAAAATTTGGTTATTACTAAGCGAGTGTAATGAAAAACATTGTGTATACTCGTATCACGGGCGGCTGAAGGATTACGAACTCCAGTTATTAAGACGATACGACAACGAAGTAAGATAAACATGGAAGCCGCCTTTAAGAACATTACCGTTCAAATTCTTGGCATCGTTTAGCACACATACACAATTACGCCTACATTTACACAAGACAATACGTTTACAGGCCCTGTAATCAAAACTGGTCAGTCATCTCTTTTATACTAATGCAACACAGATAAGTGTAGCCGAAATGCATATAATGTCACTAACTACCAATCAGCGATTTTATTCGGCTAATAACCTTCTTGCTGTACGGACTGGCAGCTAAGAATTCGCGGTTCATATTTGACTAAAATTTGACACGAAAAGGGATGGGTTTATGTCATACATTAAAGAACCAAGCAGAAATAATTTTAATTTTATGCATATTAAAAAATAACTACATAATTAATTTGTTGTTATGAAGTAACAACCTACATATGAAAATATTAATTATGTCGTACACGTATTCCGCTATAATAAGTATTTTTATGGCTAGATAAATTCAATTTATATCTGTATATCAATCATTTATAATATTATAAGTATGGATTAACCTTAAGAGCATACCTGGCAACATAACATTACATTACCGTTAATAAACGTAATATTATGTTACTTACGTAATTCCCGGTTTGTACATAATTTACGCCCCGAGAGTGCCATATTGAAATTATCGTCTAGCTAATACATACGTTAGCTATTCGTAAAGGTCTTACGGATTATTCAAATTCTACATATTGATCTTACTAATGTAATTTTACAAATTTCAAAGTAGATAGGTACTTTTAAAAGTTTGCAGGGCTAACATGATTGGTCCTACCAATGCTGTCCTCAGTATCTCGCCGCCATATAGATTACACGTCGGGTAGTCTATCTCGCAGCGATATAAGCTCGCGCCCATCATGTGCTAGTCCTACTGGAAATAAGTACACAATATAATGGAAAGGAAATGACGACCACTCAATTTTTTGTGTAAGTAATAACTACGAGTACATATACCTAATTATTACGAAATAATAATTATTAGTAGGATATTAATTAAAGTAAGTAATAATATAAAATTAAATTAAATTAGTATTATTAATTTAGTTAATTTATTATGTTAATATTAGTAATAATCTATGGAATGTATTTCCGGCAGTAAATAATTTCATTTAATTTCATTTTTCATTTTCATTTCAAATGTAATGGAATCACTTTTATTCTTGAACAGAAAGTATGCCTTTGCAAATATAATTGTAAAAACCACAGTCTTGATTTACCATCTTATTACTTAATTACCGAATTATGATAAGACATGCTCAATAATTTTATATTTTAGTAGTTGTTAGTCAGTCATGTTAACAATAACTTATTTAGACGTAAATCGCAATCTTTGCAAATTCTGCATTATAAAGTAGATGATATTATCATGAGAAAGGATGTTATATTGTTAATTTTAAGTTTTTTTCACTAACACCAGTTAAAATTCCTAATTAGACAATACAGTACCTCTCTTCCTGAAATCAGCGAGCGTGTCGCGTTACCATTGTGGCAAACTCGTTCCAATCTCACCAGAAAGTCGATCCTAAAGATCAACTTTCATACAGTCACCGGCTCCGGTTGCTAAGCTAACCCACCTCAATCTAAAAACACCTTTATTCTGTAGATATTGAGGTTGAAACTTGTAAGATATTTAATGAACAGTCTCAAGGCCAGAGTTAAAATTTAGTGCTTTAGTGTCAAGTCCCGGATTTGCGTTTTATGCGCCTTTGTGGACTACTTTTGGAAATGTAGAATGGCACTTATGTCGTAGGTTGGGCTAATCAGGATGTACTTTTATAGGCACATTTACCTTTACGAGTATACGTCAATCTTACACTTGAAATGCAATGAAATGAAATGATTTGAAATGAAATGATTTATTTATGCATGTGGAGAATGGGTTACATATTAGGTTCTATTTGCTACTCAAGTAGTCTCACTAAACTCTAATACCTTTACAGGCATATATACATACATTTTAAGACGATACACACAATTCACACTATAATTATAATACCAGTTTATATAACAAGCTTATATAATAATATCAATTTATATAGCACTTACCAAACAAGATTTTTTTACATATTTTATTTACATATAAATGTATCCTTTTTCGCCGCTATATCGGTGTTACCTTTGCTGCATATCGGATGCAGTATTGACACAATCCTGTCAAATATTGCATCGCCGCGCCGGCGCCGGCGCCCACGCGCGCACGGAGGCCTGGGGCCCATTTCTCAAAACTGAAAGTTACAAGTTACAAGCGGAAGTCTCTTTCCAACTTGTCATATTAGACATTGACAACCACTTGTAAGTTGTAACTTGGTGGATGAGTGTAAATATATATATATTTTTTTTTTTTATACCACGTCGGTGGCAAACAGGTATACGGCCCACCTGATGGAAAGCGGTCACCGTAACCTATGGACGCCCGCAACTCAAGGGGCCATCCATTTTTCATTTCCATGCCTTTCCTCAGTTCCTAAACGTCTTAATATGTAGTTTCGCTCGCAGACGTTAAAAAATAAGTTTAAACTTGTGTTGTCAATTGAAATTGCTTATTCCTGTTTCGTCGATTTTTTTGTACCATTTAGACGTACCTATGTGTAAATCTAGAATATATCACCTGTTCGGTATTAACACCTATTTCCTTGAGTTTATTAAGTATGTATTTCTACTTTTGAAATATGACGTGCAGAAAAACTATGTCATTCTCTCTTTTTTGTACATCGTTATATACATATAAAACATTATAAGTATGAACCAGTGAATTAATGTGTTTTATTTAGTGGAATGAACATAATCCACTTCATTTTTGGTCCTTCGAGCCGGATATGTAGCTCTGAAGTATATAACAGCAGCGCCAAGTACTCACAACTCATGCCTTATTGAACGTAGGTACCGTGGGACTTACTCAATTTGTATCATAATAACACATATTTTATTTATATAAACGGGACATTTATCTAATATTTTACTACTTGTTTGCACTTATTTACAACTAAAATACATTTGTGCTGCATTAGCAATTACGCAAGAAATTCTTAGCAAATGACCGCTAATTCGAGTAATAGGCGGAGATAAAACACTGAGCCAAGGGCGTGGACTCGTGCAAACAGAGTAGAGAATGCAGTAGAGTAGTTAAAGTTCAACGAATGTGGACCGCGTGAGTAATGCTAACGAAAATAAAAAGTAAGGTTATTCGTCCTGACTAAGCAATAGTTTATGCTTCGCAAGGGCTCATTATTTTCAAGAAAACAGATCATTTAAATAATAACAAAAAAACATACCTTTTTATAGTACATAATATGATCCATTCAAGCCTATTCCCTAATGTTAAGGTAGTTTTCTTTTTGCTCAGTGTTGCCTAGCAGAAATTTTCACCAGCCGCCACTGCTACTTAGAGATGGCTGTGTAAGTTAATTTTTAATACCTATTAGCTTTCTACTCTGAATTCCATATTTTTACTATAGTTATTCCGAATGATTGAAACGTACTACGTAATGTGACAACCTTTAACAGTTTTCACTGTTATACCTTTTTAAATATTGCTAAAAACTTATGGACTTCCTCAATAGACGAAGTGAAATTTAAGAAAGATTCCCACAAAAGCGTTTCATCTATTATTCCTTGGCAATATCGACAAATTGGTATTTCGAACATAGATTACTGTTTTCAGTCATGACTGTGGCTCAAGGCATAGCGCCACGTGAAGGCCTTTGTCACTTTAGCGTATATTATTGCGAAATTGAACATATGAAAATGGACGTCATTTATAATAACAGCGACGTTTATATGTCACCCTGTATAGGTCAACAACATTATCGTAATTGTTGTAAGCGACTTGTAATCAATTCTTTTACTTTTTTTTCTTTTTGCTTTTTTTAACCGTGTTATAAGTTTGACTTGTCTGTCTGTCTGTCTTTCTGTTTGTCTGTCTGTCTGTCTGTTTGTCTGTCTGTCTGTGTGTGTGTCTGTGGCATCGTAGCTCCCGAACGGATGAACCGATTTAGATTTAGTTTTTTTTTGGTCTGAAAGCTGTTAGTCGGGAGTGTTCTTAGCCATGTTTCATGAAAATCGGTTTACTACGTAGCGGTCGGGGTTTTTTCAAAATAGTAATTTTTTCCTTATACATATACGAGTGTTGTGCCTTGGTTCTTAATGTGATACTTCTTTCACTAATAGAATAATAAGAGGTTTTTGAAGGTCAAACATAATTTTAACCCTTTCATTTTGTGAAAAAGGTCATTTGTTTCGTGTAGGTATACATATCGCTCCTTGAAAAACATAGTGTCATTAAATGAAAAATGTCTTTTTTGGGTACAACGGTTTAAAGTTTTGAAATTTTTGAATTGTCAAAAATTGCCATTTTTACAACAAACTTGTAATTTTTTGGCAGATCTTGTTAGTTTTGTGACTAAACCTGATAGATATAATAGTAAATCGTATTTTTTTTATTTTGTTTCTAAGATAATTAAGCTTAAACAAAATGGTAGTGACACTTTTCCATTTATTTTTGTTTAGGGACACATGACAACTTTATATCTTCGTTTTACTTTGTGGAAAAATGACACTATAGCCATTTTTTTTATGAAATTTACCTTTTATTTCAATGAATAATTAGCAATCAAACCACCTTTTATGTAAATACATTAAAATTTATTGAATTAAATGACATTCGGTCTCAAACCCTGTATCTATTTAGCATTACTGCCCTTAAAAACTAGTGTAAACACTCCTGGCTTGCCCTCTTAAACAATAAAATATAACTAAAAAAATATTAGAAACAAAAATCACTAAATTTCAGTCTTGACATTTGCGTTAGTAATATAACATTTATTTTAATATCCATAAAATTCATGAAATTTTATACAAAAAATTAAAATTGTCAGGAAAAAGTAACCAAAGTGCATTCAGGTTAAAATAAAAAAAAAATCAAACGCAATAAAATCTACAAATATCGAAAAAAATGACTTAAAATTAACCTTAAAACCCAGTGTTCCTCCCTCTGGCCCTTCCTGTAGCTTCCATGCGATCAATTATGGACTTGATCAGTGTTACGATCAGTTTTTGAGGAATATTTTCCCATTCCTCAATAACTACGGCTTCCAGCTCTTTGAGGGTGGCTGGAGCAGGATCCCGTGACCAAACAAGCCGTTTTAACTCATCCCAGAGATGTTCGATGGAGTTCAGGTCGGGGCTCGTTGCTGCCACTCCATTACGGTGCATTCCGACCTCATGCATCAGGGAGTCCCGCACTATCAAGGCAGTATGGCAACGGGCGTAGACGTGCATGAATTGGAAATCAGGTCCAAAAAACTCAGCGTATGGTCTCGACCATACGTTCTTCTAAGATCTCCACAATGTAACTGCCTGCAGTTAAGGATCCGTTTTGCCGTCGATGGAAATGCCGCCCCAGAACATGCACGAGCCGCTCCCGTAACTGACTGTTTCTTCGGTGAAGACTGGTGTAAACTGCTCTCCTTGACTCCTGTACACCCTTTTGCGTCTATAGTTGGTGTAAATGATCTCCTTCGTCTCGTTAGGGAACAAAACTTTCCTCTATTGCTGCAACGTCCAATCCTTAAGCCTTATAGCAATTCGATTGGGGTATTGGCTCTGGCTTCAATTGGTAGCCTCTGTCAGCTCTTCGGGGTAACATTTTCTTCTCCCTCAATCTTCTTCTGATCATGGAGACACTCACTACAGTCCTTCGAGCTGTTCTAAGCAGTATCTGCAGCTCAGGAGCGATAAGAAAGCGGTTCCGCAAAGAGGCCGATACAATGTACCGGTCGTCTCTAGCGGTGGTGCAGCGTCTTCTCTCAGATCCTGGCCTCCTGATGTAGCTACTGGTCTCCAGAAACCGCAACAAGACTCGTCGCACCCGGAAACGGATTATGCTTAGGCGTTCAGCAACTTGCTACTGCCGTAGTCCGTTTAGGAGCAGTACCACCACTTGAGCTGCTTTTTCTGGTGTTTTACCCCTATTGCCTTCAAGGTTTTTTTTTTCTGCAGGCGTTCGTCCTCGGTGACTTTTGGAGTGCAAAAGATCCACATGACACCTTTACAGCTCCTTCTAAAACCGTCTGGGGTAGCACACCTAGAGTCCCATTAAAATCGCATCAATACCTTTTTTTTTAAACCACGGCAGATTGGCGATTATTGTTTTTAAGAAAGTTGTACACCTTTTCTCTTAAAGGGCTTTAATTGTACTTTGAAATGATACAAATATTGATAGATTACAGTCAATAAGATTAGAGATATTTTTGCCTGAAACGATTTTGCGCGAGGTGCGATTTTTTTTTGACGACGTGGTATACCTTAACTTATGCGAAGTTTAGTCGGCCGCTTGAAATGTGCATGCTCGTGGCGATGTAGCAAATAGGTGATCTGTAGATGCTGGTGTGTTTATACTATTGATGATTGCTTTGAATTTTTGAGCCTTGAATATCGTTGAGCCATTTTTTACTGTAACAAACAAATATACTTATTTATGGCTAATAATTTAGTTATATTAATGCACAAGAAATTTATCCACTAGCAATCATAGTTTTTATATTGTATCTTAAATTAGTAATTGTGTCTTGTAGATCACAAAAATAGCAATTATTTCGTAAAAAATAATTATACAAAAAATAACCTTAATTTTTATTAGCGCTGTTTATAGGTATTTTACAAAAAATAGAGTAAAATATCTTTTTCATAGAATTTCATCAAAATTGTGTAGGTTTATGTGCTAAACTTAAATGGAACGGTATTAAACGTAATATATCTAGAAGGTAATTAATCATTAACTGTTTTGTAATTTTAATTACCGCAAAGCATGACATAAAACTTAAAGTGACAATAATCAGTCAACGCGCTTAAAGCTAACATTACCAGTTAAAGTGGCTTTAAACTCATAACAGCGGTATTCCATTTCTTTGCAAGCGTAGTTATGGTAATTCATACAATCAAAAATGACACTAAACAGATAATGACGATTCATTCATGCAAATTCTTTTTAGCGAGTTAAGACCATAACGTCATTTTAAGTAAAAGTACAGTACAACTTTATTTTTAACCTGCATTAAGCCTAATAGTTTAAAGCCAAACCGTCATTACGTGCACAGTGTCACTATACCTATCTCAACACGTTTAGAATAGTTAAAGTACTAGTGTCATTATAGCAAAAATGACACTGTTACTTTAAAATGAAACTCAATATTGAATAGTTATTACAAGTTCAAAGTGACACTTTAAGGATTGATACAATGTTCCATAAGAAAATTGTCATACTTATCATCATGTGACACTGTTTGAGTTGCAGGCGTCCATAGGTTACGGTGACCGCTTTACATCAGGCGGGCCGTATACTTGTTTGCCACCGACGTAGTATAAAAAACTTACCATTCAATCTCGCGGAACACCGTCACTAAACACAAAATGACAACTTTCGTCTTAGAGTTCACTACATTTTGATCGGCGTCCAGGTCATTAATGCAAACATGACATTGTTCCCGTCCCCCACGCGTCTATTCCCACTATTCGCCATAGTGACATTAGCGCCCCCTGTCGCTTCTGTGCGAGCTAAATCGATAGGTGTCTTTGCATTGCGTTCGTTATGAACGCGCGACCTAGATGGCGTTGTTAACTAAAAACCTATGTTTTTTGGATAGTGTCACTATGTTTTTCAAGGAGCGATATATGCATTTTTTTATCACTTTTCATGCAATAATGTATTATAGCACAATAATCAACATACGATTTACGACTAAAATACCTAATATTGTGTTAAAAAAACATTATTTGGTGAAAAAGTGTCTCAAGTTACATGTGAACTTTTGGAACATTTCGGATTCAATTTACTTAAACAGCCGAACCAAAATAACTAATATGGCACGGTCATTGTCAATGAAAAAAGTGGATACCTATGTCAATGAAATAAATATGTCCATTGTTATAAACTGAAATAGATATCATACACTAAAGAAAAAGTGACAAGTCTACAGGTGGCTAAGGCTAAAATTTATATTGACTTCGATTTATAGAAGTAACTAGCTTTTGCCCGCGGTTTCGCTCGCGTTAAATTTCGGAATGCTTCATACAAACGGTCACCCCCCCCTCCATTTAAAGAAGTGAGGGGGTTAGAAAGAGACAAAATAGCCTATGTCACTCTCCATCCCTTCAACTATCTCCACTTAAAAAATTACGTTAATTCGTCGCTCCGTTTTACCATAAATTAAATATAACAAGATCATACCATCCCATACATTAAAATGCGACCGCCTACGAACGCGCTTACACTCCACCACACATAGATGGCGCCACAGAAAATGCCTTGTTGCCACCGATTATTTGTAGTTTGGCATTAAGTGTCAATTCCGAGCCGTAAATCTATGTCAAAAGTGACACTTAACGCCATCTATAAGTATAATCGAAAACTACAAGACATTGTTTTTGTGGCGCCATCTATGTGTGGTGGAGTGTAAGCGCGGTCTTAGGCGGTCGCATTTTAATGTATGGGATGGTATGATCTTGTTATATTTAATTTATGGTTTTACCGTGAAAGACGGACAAACAAACAGACACACACACTTTCCCATTTATAATATGAGTAAGGATTAGTAAGGATAAAGTTATAATATGTACAGAAATATATGTTCGCGTAACTGTCTGTCTGTATCTCTGAACCAGTTTGTCTGAATGATTAAAGACACGAAAAGAGAATTTATGAGCGCCTAGAGTCACGTAGAGCTGTAATATTCCGGCTTTTGTCCATTAAAAAGAGACGTTTTTAAGACTTATATTTTTTTAGAAGTTTGTAGCTGTAGGTATGATATCTTAATTTTAATACAGATATCGTAGGTTCAAAATTTGGCTGGCACTAAATACTTTTTCGGAAGATATTGTGCGCGGAATATACATATTTAGTTTGGATATTTTTATTTGAAGTTTCAATATGTTTTATTATACATACCTTCTTACTTAAAAAATCCATGAAATAATTATTAAATTTACGTATTTTAATTAAGTAAGTAATATTCATACATTTTTGGTATCTATTGTAAAAACATTAAAAAGTTATACAATAGGGCAGGTAAGATATTCATAAACCTGATAATTGATATGTATAGCTGTCAGTGAATAAAACAATTAAACTATTTATTTAACGTTAAAAATACATATTAAACTAACACAAATAAAACTACACTATGAACTAATAAATTAAACTATAACTATTTGAAGTTGTATTTATACTCGAGTAGCATTTTATATGTTAAAGATATTTAAATATTATTTTCAAAATTCTAGGTAGTGAGTCAGAGAACTTGACCCTAAAACGAAGAAAATAAAACTCTAGACCAAGATAATAATTTTAGAAATTCTAGAAATTTTCTTACCTACTTTTTTCCCAACAAAAAAAAATAAACAGTTTACAGTTAATTAATTTCTCCCAATAAAACAAAGAAAAAATTAAACGAAAGGAGTTAATGCATTCCCATAAAACACGAAAATTGCATTACTTGCTGCACTTGCGTGTCAGCAATCAAAATATCACTGCACTGAAGAAAATAAAACTCTAGAACAAGATAATAATTTTAGAAATTCTAGAAATTTTCCCACCTACATTTTTCCCAACAAAACAAAAAAAAATAAACAGTTAACAGTTAATTAATTTCTCCCAATAAAGCAAAGAAAAAATTAAACGAAAGGAGTTAATCCATTTCCCTACAACACGAAAATTGCATCACTTCCTGCACTTGCGTGTCAGCAATCAAAATATCACTGCACTTGCAGATGCTCTTGATATGTTCTGCTACAACTGTATACCTCTACAGTGAAGTTATAATATATTCATTAAAAATTGTAGAAACGTTGGTAATAATATAGAACTTCTAGGTGTCTTCTTAAAATGTTTCCCACATTATTTATGTAACAATGTAAAGAAAAATAACAACCAGAATACAAGAATTTCATCACGAAGTGCACTTGCGTGTTAACGATCAAAATATCACTGCACAGATGCTCGTGATATTGATAACGGGTTGACGACCTCTGCTACAGGGTGCATACAGTGTTACCGGAATATTACAGTGTTAGCCTCGTGAGTCTTAATAGCTTGTTTGAATATCGTCGTTTTATCTATCGAGTAGTAAGGTAATAAAATAAAAAAACTTTTTTTTTTGCTTTTACCCGAAAGATTACATATTAATTATTTATTTTCAGTTAATTTTATTTTTATCTTTTTTTCTTATCGCCAATTGTTTCTCATTCATGTTTCAAGTATGTGTGGTGCTTTTTTTATTTTTTTTATTTAGTAAGTAGTATATGCACGTAACTCCAAAGTGGTCAAAATATTTTTATTTGTAATCTTTATTGCTAATAACCTAACCACAAAATTAAAATTTTTAAAATCCCCCGACATAGCAAACCGATTTTCATGAGACTGGCTAAGAACACTCCTGACTAACTCAGCTTTCAAACGAAAAAAAAAATCTAAATCGGTTCAACCATTCGGGAGCTACGATACCACAGACAGACACACACGCACAGACAGGCAGATAGACAGACTGCCAGATAAACAGACAGAAAGACACGTCAAACTTATAACACCCCATCGTTTTTGCGTCGAGGGCTAAAAAACACGTTTACAATATACTTTTGAAATTTCCCGTAATTAAATAGTGAAATTGAATTTTCAAAAAGTGGTTTTTATTAATTCCCGCACAAATTCTCAAAACCCAACGCGACGTCTTGTTACTCTTGACGTCTGTAAGTGGAAGCGAGTAAGAGTTATTCTTTCCTCGCTCCCACTCGTGTGTACGGCCAGACGTGTGACGTCAGATTACACTCGATCGAGCGCGCCAAAATGGTCGCGTTTAAATTGCCAGTATTTTTTTTGCCAGTAAATGACAGTGGTTTTAACATTGTTTTACAAGCTTTTATTCTACTTGCCTTGTTAGTATGTTAGTGTGCGTCAACACGTAGAAGCTAAATTTGACCCACTTCCCGGTTTCCGATTGAGCTGAAATTATGCACACAACACACATATGTAATTCACGTGACAATGCAATATTATGGTATCATGAAGCTGATCTGATGATGGAGCAGAAAGGTGGTCTTAGGAACTCTGTCAGGAAACGTCGTATCATAGATAGATCGTCGGAGCATAGATGACTGTTGAAAGAAAGTCACAGTCGGCGACAAAAGCTTGTGCCAAAAATAAGATTTTTGCAAAAAAACTTATTAATTCTTAGTTTATATTTTGGATGTGTTATATTTATCTTTAGTAATGTAATAACTATTACAATCGTATAAAAATTCATGCATATTCCCTATTTGTATCAGCCAATATCTCAAGACACGTGCTGTCAGTTCATCGACGTTGTTTACAACTAAACTTATTATGAAACTCGCAACTAATACGCTAAATCAAATTGTTACGTATTAATAGTTATTGATCGGTTATTAATTTATTATTGCGATTGTAGATTATTTACAGCTATTTTGATTGGTTTAGCGTGAAGTAAACAGATTTGCTTTAATTTGTTATTGTGGTCGTAATATTCTACTTAACTACGAACTAGTTTCAAATAAGTATAAGTACATATTTAATATATTAATTATTTGTAACGTATTACTATGTGTCAGAGACTGTTGTCTTCCGTTGAACATGACATGAACGCCAAAAGGATTGAAATATAAGGGTAAACTAAACTAAATAAAAAGCGTTTGCTTGATGTATGGTATGTATGAAATACGTGCTTTACACTATCGAATAATTTAATCTAAAACGTCAGACTCATGGTATCAGCTCTCGATATTACCTAACCACAAAATTGAAATTTCACTGATATTTTAACACTGACAAATGAGTGGATACTTAAGGTAACCTTTTCCAACTGAAAGCATCCCAAAACGCTTCAACACTTCAAAATCTTCAAATGTTTGTATAATTTATTTGGTGAGTGTCGTCCAGTAATTTTTCACCTCACTAGCTCGGAAACACGTGTTTTGTCCTTTAATACCAGCGGGTAAAAACGCATTTTATCCACTAGTGGGTAAAGTAATTTGACCTTGAATAAAGTCAAATTAACTGCTTTAAAATTGATAAAAGTAGGTTAATCTAGTAATAAAGATGATTTACCACCTGTGGAACTACTGGAAGCAGTGATAAACGCATTTTTTGCGTTGTAGTTTCCTCGCTATAGTGAGGGGAAAAGTTTTGTGCTACACTCGGGTGCAAATGTATTTTACTTCTCGTGTGTTAAAAAACTCGCAAGTTCAGGATTCTATTACTCGCTTCGCTCGTGGTTCAACAATAGAATCCTTTCACTTGCTCGTTTTTCAATTCCACACTCGGCGTTAAAATACAACTTTGCCCCCTTGTATAACAAATAACTATTAATGAGGCGGACCTAATTAAACATGGAGAATAAACCTAACATTTATAACCCACCTAAAGAGTACCTTAAGCTTTTCTACTGTAGGTTATATTATTTTTCACCACCCCAACTGGTTAAGGCTCTCTTTGCTACTCGAAAACAGATAGCAAAATTGCATTTTATCCACAAGAGTGCAAAGTAATTTCATACAAATTTTAACTTGATATCTTAAAAGCTGTCTAGTAGATTTTACCTACAAATGATGATTTTGAATCATAAATAGTGAATAAATTGATGGATTTGATTTAGTTTCATGTTTTATACTCCGTATTTTGTTCGTGTTGGTGTGGTGAAAAATTGTGTGTTTCACTCGGTGGCAAAGTTTGTTTAAATATTGGAATGTTTCACTTGCTCGGGTTGATACGCTCGCGGTTCAATATTGGAATCTTTCTCTTGCTCGGGTATCAATATTGGCACGTGCGGTTAAACAACAACTTTGCCCCCTTGTGAAACAAATAATTATTTTCTACTCCCAAACTGTTATTCGTCATTTACAGGGCGCATATAGATTTTTAAAACCTTGCATAAAAGTAATATCCTCAATACCAGCCCCCGCCGGCTTTCCGCGCACCCACGCAGTAACAGTGAACTATGCAGGCATGATATAGGTATAGAAAGTATTAAGTTACGCAGATGTTAGAATATGTCAATGTTAAACTCACGGTTAGGCTTTTTGTGCAAAATATTTTCATATGCGCAAATTACTTAAAGGCCTAATCTAAGAGTTGCCGAAATCCTCTGACCTCTGACACTATCACGCCTAGCCAAAAGGTTACTCTGCCACGTTTAGCTCAGGCTTACCTGTCTAAATAGTTGGCCATATGCAGATACATAGAGATGGGCTGAATAAAAACTTTGCCGAATACGAATATTTTTTTTTATTGTGCGTGCCTTCAAATCAAGAGTGAACAGGCATTCTGGGCGAGCTCACTCCATCGTAAAGCACGTTTTTTTCCTTTGGCTAGTCTGTGGCCAAGAGTAAACCCATTTATAGCTCTTACACTCAGTCGCGCCGTTTTATAGTTATTTGCTTTACAAGGGGACAAAGTAGTCGTTTAACCGCACGTGCCAATATTGATACCCGAGCAAGAGAAAGATTCCAATATTGAACCGCGAGCGTAGCGAGTTAAACGAACGAAGGTTAAACAAACTTTGCCGCCGAGTGAAACACAAAATTTTTCACCACACAAAACTATAAAACATCAAAATAAATCAAATCCATCAATTTATTCAATATTTATGATTCAAAATCATCATTTATAGGTAAATTCTAATAGCCAGCTTAAGACATCAAGTTATAATTTGTATGAAATTACTTTGCTCTCTTGTGGATAAAATTCAATTTTGCTATCTGTTTTCGTATATATAGCAAAATAAGCATTTAACAGTTGGTGTGTGGTGAACAACTTTTTATTGGTTTTATATGTTATTGCGATTCAGAATGTTCCTATCATTTAGTGGATAATTGATAAATATGATTAATAAAATTTCCGTTCTACAAAATAATTATATTTGTACCTTGAGGCGCATTTATTAATCCCTCGTAGCTCCTTAGAATGCTGACATATGTCACCTACGCTATTTTACTTTGTTTGTTCAGTAACTATATTCGGCAGAGTAGCCTAACTATTCGGCCGAATACTAACATCGAAAATCCTGCCGAATATGATACTGAACATTTGGCCCATCTCTACCACACATCTAATCCGATATATTATAATAAAGGTCACATTCCCATTTCAAGCCCTGAGTACTTACCACCTTTCGGAATGATGCAATAAATCGCAGCAAATTCTGATTTATTAGTTGCAGTTGACCTACACGATTGGCTTTAAATATTTATTAATTGACAAATAAATCATAGTTTAGATGTACAGTCAGGATCAGAATTCAAAGTGAATGCGCGACATCCTTGAGAGTAAATAGGAATGAAACGTTAATGAGATTTTAATACCAAGGGCTTAATTTTGACTTATGAACATGTTTCTGTTTTTGCCATAAGGTACAGCGAGGCAAATCTCGACAGGGGGGAAATTGTAAATGATCCATTTTTTTTTTCATTATTACACTATGATGTTGAGATCTACATGTATCCACTGAACACGCCTACCATATAAGTATAACCGGTGCGGTGGACACTCTATTTAATAATGCAAACATTGTAACACATGGAAAAAATTGACCAGTTTCTTGCCCCCCAGTCGAGATGTACCCCGCTGTACCTTACGACTAAATAAATACAAAGGTGAACTTATCCCTTTCAGGGATCTCTTCCAGTTAACCTGTGAGGGAGCGATGGAGATGATAAATATATATCCACGAAGTACAGAAACGGCGCAAAAACGACATAATAATAAAGATAATAGTTTAATTACAGTATCTGTTATAACAGAAATTGAGAAAAAGTATAAAAATCGTACGTAAAATCTTACATAAATTTTCAATATGAGATTGTTTGCGAAAAAAACACTCGAATCCTTTGGCCTTGATGCTTATCAAGAAATGGAATTATTTACCAACTTATTGTGGTATCTTATCAGTCGCTATCTACACATATAACTCGATATATTCCACGACTGAAAGTCACGGCCGTTTACCGGCACGGTATCGAGTGAAAGATTTGAGTCGATTAATAATTCCGCAATTCACTATGAGCTTCTTGCATTTGCAATGGATTATATTTCTCGTACATAGTTCATAGGTTAACATGTATGTACATAGGTTAGAACTTCATAGACAATAATTGAAATTGAAATTCGTTATTTCAGGTCTATCGACCCATATTTTTGTTAGTTATATAGCATTTAGCTTTAAACTAGGTTATTTATTATAGATTAGGCACATACAATTTTACACTAGAATACAATAGAATTATTGAAATATTTTATTTTTATTTTATGTTAAATTAAAATTTTAAAAATAATAAATTATTACCTTTGAAAAACAATTCAAACATATGGCAAGAAAGCGCAGGAACCAATCCTGTACAAGTTGAGGTTTGTTGATGCGTAATGGAAATTCAATTTCAATGATGAAGAAATAAGTTCAAATGTTTGGGCCTTAAAATAAAAGTAGCACAGTAACTCGCGTTATTCAAGTGTGTCCCACTGACCTCGTCTTGTCCTAATTATCTTTAAATACAACTAAAATTGCAGACTTTTACACTATATTACCTAATAACACATTCTTAATAAGTACACTTAATAGAGAACACTGTCCCTAATAGGTGAGTATTTTAGGACTTTTAGGCCACCAGTAGATATTTTATTTTATAAGACTTTCCGACAATTAATGAGTAAAGTACGAGTTTCCCTTTATTTAATTACCTAGGCCTTTTGTCCTGTGTTTAATTTATGTTCAAAAATATAACGCTTTTAGTCTAGTAGCCTCCAGTCGAACCCGGGACAAATTCGTTCCCAAAAATATTAGATTAAGGAAATACTCAGGTAATAGATTAGGAATGTGTGATCAATATAATTTAATTACTTTTCCCCTCACTAGCTCGGAAACACGTGTTTTGTCCTTTAATACCAGCGGGTAAAACAGCATTTTATCCACTAGTGTGTAAAGTAATTTGACCTTGAATAAAGTCAAATTAACTGCTTTAAAATTGATAAAAGTAAGTAAATCTAGTAATAAAGACCTGTGGAAGTACTGGAAGCAGTGATAAACGCATTTTTTGCGTTGTAGTTTCCTCGCTATAGTGAGGGGAGAAGTTTTGTGTTACACTCGGGTGCAAATGTATTTTACTTCTCGTGTGTTAAAAAACTCGCAAGTTCAGGATTCTATTCGCGAACCACTCGCTTCGCTCGTGGTTCCACTATAGAATCCTTTCACTTGCTCGTTTTTCAATTCCACACTCGGCGTTAAAATACAACTTTGCCCCTGTCTACGACAACAGGTTCCTGCGCGGGGCGCGGGCGCCGGGGGCATGAGCCCCACCACCGACCATTAGCTCCAGCGGCTGCCATAGCGCCGCACGCGTCTTATCGTACTTAAATCTCTTTTTGTATCATTTTTGGATATTATATCCTTATACCTAAACTTCATGAGTTTTACTTGCACCTTAATCGCCTGCAAGTTATTGGCGACCGTGACAGGACTAAAAACCTCAAAACATCTGCGCGTACGCGACCTAGCAACAGGGAAGGCGGAACGTTCCAGAAGCGCAGACAAAGAAACTGCGGCGCGCGACCTTTGGACTGCAAGCGACGCGTGTCTCCACATCGATCTTCTTCCAGGGGAGTGCTCAATCCTTACCCTTTACCTCTTTACCCTGCCTAGTTTTGATTTTCGTACTTAGTTTACTAAATTTAAAAAAAAAATATTTTCATAATTCTTCTTTCTGCAAATCATCTTTCTTATCTATTGTGCATTCTTCGCTATTGTTGCTACGCGCCTTTATTCCATACCTACAGCATAAAAATCAACAATTAAATCAAAATATTTTAAATCTACAAATTATTAAACGTTGGAGCTAATCAACCTTAATATATAAGTCATAAAGTGCTTATTGCATTGCATCTTGAAAATTGCACTGCTTAAAATTCTATCTTTAGTTACACCTATTTACGTTAAATAATAAGTGCATGTGCACCGAACACGCCTTAGTTCGCGCTTTTTTAATAAAAAGCAATCCTTATAAACGTTATACATTATTTTGCTAAGCAATTACATTTTTAAATCCTTCATTTCTTTTCAACTTTAATTTCCTATAAAATAAACCTAAAGTACCTAACATCGAGTAAACAAATAATTATTTTGTTCCATTAGTGAAAATACATAAAGTTTATTCCTCAAAGGTCCAAACCATTATATACCTTATTATATTTGCATATAGCTCATTTCGATTCGGGCCGACATTTCCAGGAAACCTACGGGCTGGCTGCGCTCGCGTCGGCTGTACCTAGTGCCTACTCGCGTCAGCTGTTCGAGCGAGACTTGACCTACTTCCGCGCGGCGCCTGCGCGCACCTGGATCTCCTGCCTGGTTTGATGCACAGTTTTCTTATCTTGTTTATTGATTGCGCTTCACTTAATCTTGTTTATTACCGTGTTTGTGTTGGCTCATTGTTTATCTGTTTCAACTTTAGTGTTTTAAAATTATAAAAATATATTAGTAAATTTACATAATGTCTCCACCGACCACTCCTCACGGCAGTGTAGACATAGGAGCGCTTGAAGTTGAATTAAAGCTTAAAGATTTAATAAAACAGCGCGGTTCAATTAGAGGTAGATTGACACATTTTGAACAATTTATTGCAGAGTTGGAAAGGATAAAAACTGAGCAAATTTCCGAAGCGCAATTTAATGAATTGAATTTGCGAAGCGTAAAAATGGAAGCATTGTTCTCTGACTTTGAAAAATGTCAAAGTCAAATAGAGTTATCTTATGCTAGACCTGATGAACAATTTCGAGAGAGAGAGAAAACAGAAAGCAGGTTTTATAGTAGTCTTGCCAGTGCTCAGACATTATTAAAATCGCGACCTAAAAATAATGAGGATAAACAAAGTTCGTACAGTAGTTGCTCGCGTCAGGATAACGTAAACATAAAATTACCTGTTATCAAATTACCGACGTTCGACGGCAATTATTTTTTGTGGTTGGAATTTCGAGATACGTTTGAGTCGTTAATTGATAATAATGAAACTATCCCTGACATAAACAAATTCCATTATTTGAGATCCTCCTTAGAAGGGAGCGCGGCCCTTGTCATCAAGTCTATTGAATTTTCTTCACAAAATTACAAGGTCGCATGGGATTTGTTATGCCAGAGATATAACAATAAGAAAATTCTCATTAATAATCATTTGAAGGCTCTCTTTAAAATAGAACCCTTAACTAGAGAATCTCATAAATCGTTAAGATACCTAATTGATCTAGTAACAAAAAACTTGAGAGCGCTGACCACGCTCGGTCAGCCGGTAGACCAATGGGATACGCTCATTATATTCATGGTGTCCAGCAAACTGGACTCGACCACTAGCGGTAAGTGGGAGGAGTACAGAAATAATCTCTCCGACTTGCCACTCTTGGACGAATTTATCGAGTTTCTTCGCAATCGGGCGGACATTTTAGAAACAACTTTAGCTAACAGACATGACAAAAGCGTTTCTCATAATCATAAAGACAGTCAACAAAAAAGTGAACATAAGGGCGCATTCACACCTAATGAACATAAAGGCCCATTCACACATAATAAATTTACAAAAAGCTTTATTGCATCTAGTACCTCTAAAGCTGCAGTCATATCGTGTCCCATGTGTAGTCAGGGTCATAGAATCATAGACTGTGAGTCATTCAAATCTTTACCGCTCGAAAGCAAGTGGAGCGAAGCCTTAAAGTTGAAACTTTGCACCAACTGTTTGCGACGCGGACATGAATCACATAATTGTAGACTAGGAGATTGCAGATTATGTCATAAGAAGCATAATACATTACTGCATAAAGAAAATAACGTATCCAAACCCTTGCTTGTGACGACATCCACGGTTGGTACATCAAATGACCTTGAAGTAGTCAACCAACCGCATAAGGCTTTATCAGTTCGCTCAGGCAAACAGGTTATTCTTGGTACCGCTTTAATAAAGGTATCCAATCCTAACACAAATGCTGAATACGTAGCGCGGGCTGTCCTTGATGCCGGCAGCCAGTCTTGCTTTATTACTGAAAACCTTAAGAATAAATTAGGATTAGGGAATCCTGAACCCGATTCTTTAGATATATCGGGTATTAAAAAGATTAAACTTTCAGTATCTGATCAATGCGATGTAAACATCAGCTCTCTTACAAGTCAGTTCCAAGTGAACTTGGACTGTTTAGTAATTTCTGAAATTACAGATGAGTTGCCAAATTGGCCTGTAGACATTACTCAACTAGATATTCCCAAAAATATTCAGCTCGCTGATCCTAATTTCCATCAAGTTTCTGATATCGATGTACTGATAGGTGCTGAAATATTCTATGAACTGTTATTGTTTGAAAAAATATCTTTGGGTAAAAATAAGCCCCTTCTTGTAAGTACAGAGTTTGGCTGGATCGTAGCAGGTCGTTTGTGGCAAATTAATAATCCTAATTCTAAAGCTTCACAAAAACTTCATTGTTTTTTCACAAAGGAAATTAGTGAAAAGTTAACCAAGTTCTGGAACCTTGAGGAACTTCCAGCAGCCAAAGCTCCCCTGTCTGCGGACGAGGAGTTTTGTGAAGAGCACTTTAAAGCTCACACTTACCGTTTACCAGATGGCAGATTTACAGTAAAGATGCCACTGAAAGAAACTCCTGAAAATTCATTAGGCGACTCCTATCGAGGTGCTGCCAAGCGGTTTTATACTTTAGAAAAGAAATTGAATAGTAATCCTGATTTAAAGAAACAATATAGCGATTTTATACATGAATATGAGTCTTTAGGTCATCTCACACGAATCGACAAGCCTAAGTTCGGTTATTATCTAGCACATTTTTGCGTCTTAAGAGAGCAAAGTGAAAGTACCAAATTGAGAGTCGTTTTTGATGGGAGTATGAAAAGCGCCTCTTTAAAGAGCCTTAACGATATACAATTTGTAGGCCCAGTAGTGCAAGATGATCTTTTTAATATTTTGACTAGATTCCGTCAACATAAATACGTTTTTACGGGAGATATAGAGAAATGTTATCGCCAAATCCTAATTGACGATTCCCAAAGACACTTACAGTTAATATTATGGCGCGAAGATAGTACGAAGCCTTTAGAAGTGCTTCAACTAAATACAGTCTCCTACGGCACAGCCTCAGCACCGTTCTTAAGCACACGGTGCCTGCTGCAGCTTGCCTTAGAATGTCCGGATCCGTTAGTCTCGGAAGTCATTAAAAGTGATTGCTATATGGATGATGTCTTAACAGGTGCAGACAGTAAAGAGACTTTGTCTCACATACTCCATGGAGTAGTAGGTACTCTTAATTCAGCATGCTTTCCGGTGCACAAATTCCGTAGCAATTGTCCTGATATATTTAAGGATTCGGCATTATCTGAAAATCTAAACCTTAGTAAACAGTCCAGTGTTTTAGGTGTGCAGTGGACCCCAGCTACTGACTGTCTTACATTTGCCATAGAACCTATACCTAAAGATCAAACAGTTTCTAAGAGAACAATCTTATCTAACACTTGTAAAATATTTGACCCTCTTGGGCTCTTAAGTGCTTGCACTATAACACTAAAAATCTTACTTCAGAAACTGTGGTCTCTCAAGTTGACATGGGATGAGGAAGTACCCACGGACATAAAGAAGACGTGGCTTAAAGTACATAATGATTTGCATGCTTTACTTTCGGTTTCTGTACCCAGACATGTACAATGCTCTGCCCCTGTCAATTGTGAGATCCATTGTTTTGTAGATGCATCTAAAGATGCTTATGCCGCGTGCGTATACGTACGTACCACAGATAGTACAGACTTCATAACTGTCAGACTGCTTTGCGCAAAGACCCGAGTCTGTCCCTTGACGCCTCAAACTATACCGAAGCTAGAATTGTCAGCAGCCTTACTAGGTGCTAGATTAGTTTCGAAGGTCAGCGGAGCTCTCCGTTGCTCCATACACAGAACGGTTTTCTGGTCCGACTCCACCATAGCCCTTGGCTGGATAAAAACGAGTCCTAAAATACTTAAAACATTTGTGTGTAACAGAGTGAATGAAATCCGTGAGCTTACCTCTAGAGACTCGTGGCGACACGTGCCCACTGATAAAAATCCCGCTGACCTCGCCTCGAGAGGAGTATCTCCAAGTCTCCTTGTCGAGTCTTCTTTGTGGTGGGAAGGTCCAGCTTTCCTGAAACATGTAGAATCCGAATGGCCTCAAAACCCCACCGCTGAGACTGTTTTACCTGAAATAAAAGTCTTACAATCAAACATAAAAAATAACAATGAAACTAACAATTTAATTGACATAAAAAGATACTCAAGTTCATTACGCTTAAAAAGAATAATTGGCTATGTACACAGATTCATAAGGAATTGCAAAATCAAAGAAAAACATAATCGATCATCTGGGCCCCTTAAAGAAAATGAGCTCAGTTCAGCCTTAACTTACCTTATAAAAATAGCTCAGTCAGAGTCATTTAAAAATGAAATAAAACTAATAAATAATCATAAAAAACTTACCTCATCCCATATGTTACAGCTGTCCCCGTTTCTTGATGACGTCGGCGTACTGAGAGTAGGTGGTCGGCTTGATAATAGTGATTATAGCTATGATAAAAAGCATCCAGTGTTACTACACGCTAAACATTACTTAACTAAATTGTTGATGCGAGCCGAGCATCTACGCATGAAGCATGCGGGCCCTCAGCTACTTCTGGCAAGCTTCAAAGACCAGTATTGGCCCCTTGGGGGTAGAAAGTTGGCACAAAGCATATACCATCGCTGCGTAATTTGCACTCGTCTTAGAGCCAAAGCCATGGAGCCGCTGATGGGCCACCTGCCAGCTAGTAGAATCACTCCTAACTATCCCTTTGTTATAACGGGTACAGATTTCTGCGGTCCCTTTTCCATTTCAAGCAAAATAGGACGCGGAAACAGAATTAGCAAATGCTACATTTGTATATTTATTTGCTTTTGGACTAAGGCAGTCCATTTAGAAACCGTTAGTGACCTTAGTGCTCAAGCATTCATTTCTTGCCTTCGCAGATTCATTTCGAGTAGAGGAAGACCTAGTCAAATTTATTGTGATAACGGTACCAATTTTGTGGGTGCAAACAATGAACTAGGACGAGCATTACAGGCAGGCATGAGGTCCATATATAATTATACAGCCGAAGAGCGCATTCAGTTCATATTTAACCCCCCTTACTCCCCTACCTTCGGTGGATTGTGGGAATCAAATATTAAATGTTTAAAATATCATTTAAAAAGAACAATAGGTAACTCTAGCTTAACGTTTGTGGAGTTTAGTACCCTTTGTACGGAAGTCGAAGCGGTCCTCAACTCCCGACCCCTCACTCCTCTTACATGTAACCCCAGCGACCTTTCTCCCCTCTCCCCAGGGCACTTCCTCATCGGCCGGCCCCTGACTTCGCTGGCGTCCCCTCCTGCTACAGCCGGAAAGGGCATAAAGACGCGCTATCAGCTGATCGAGTCGCTGCGTGACGGTTTCGCTAAGAGGTGGAAGAACGAGTACCTCTCAGAGCTACAGAAACGCACAAAATGGAGACATCCCTACAGACCTCTTCATGAAGGTGCAATGGTAGTGTTTAAGGATGATAACCTACCTCCGACCAGATGGAAACTTGCTCGTGTTCATCAATTATACTACGGCAAGGACGGAATCGCCAGGGTGGGCGATTTTAGAACTATTCGAGGAATAGAACGAAGGGCACTGAACAAGGTGTGCCCTCTCCCCGTCGACGATGATGACATGTTGGAGGAAACTTCAGCGCCGATCGACCCTTCAGCTCCCTCCAACGGGCCCCCAGCATGTCTACGACAACAGGTTCCTGCGCGGGGCGCGGGCGCCGGGGGCATGAGCCCCACCACCGACCATTAGCTCCAGCGGCTGCCATAGCGCCGCACGCGTCTTATCGTACTTAAATCTCTTTTTGTATCATTTTTGGATATTATATCCTTATACCTAAACTTCATGAGTTTTACTTGCACCTTAATCGCCTGCAGCCCCCTTTTGTATAACAAATAACTATTAACCGGCTAAGCAAGTGCTTGCCCTGTACTCGTCGGTAACAAGTTTTCTCACTTATCTAACTGATATTTATTTAAATTACTTAATTGAAAAATATTGAGCCCGTAGGTACGCGGAACGGGAACGTTGTGTAAAAGGGTCATTTTTTTCAAAGTTCTTTAGTTATTAGTTTCAAAGTTCTTAAGTTCTCTAGAAATCACGTAAAAATTCCCAAATCCAAAGAAAGTGGGGGACTTTCCTTGGATTTAGGAATTTTTACGTGATTTCCACTCAGAATCGCGAACTCTTTCAATCCTAATAGGAGAAAAAAGTGTCCCAAGGTTTTTTCCCATTCCGTTACCATTTTTTTCATACGTTTTGTATGGCGGTAACGGAATGGAAGGTCAGAAAAATGTATGGAAATCTTGGGACATTTTTTTTTCTCCTATCAGGAATTCTGAGTACCTATGAATCGCGTAAAAAATACCCATGTTACAAAAAAAGTGGGGTGGACAACTTTGAAAAAAAATGGCCCAAAAGCACAAAGCTCAAAGCCTATTGGGCTGTAACCAATTGTGAGGTAAAACGTCACACTTTGTTGATTGTTATAAAGCCGCTTTGTCAGTTTATTCATATAAAGATACAAATAAATCTCGCCTTAATGGTAACCGACAAAGTGGGACGTTTTACTAAACACACTCAAAATTGGTATCTGTTGACGCATTTGGCAGTGAATTAATGAACTTAAAGTTAAGTTTAACCATTGTTTTTAATGTAAATAGTTTATAGTATAAAGCATTGAGTCAATTTGTCTACAACAAGTATAAATACCTAATTGCGGTAACCGATAAGGGCAAAAGTAACGAGTGAGCGGAATTGTTTTATTTTGTTTTGTCGTGTTCAAGTATATTCCATGTCGAGTGGTCGTGGTCGCACTTGAAAGTTAAATCAACCAGAATAATCAAACAATGCCCATTCTTGTGACGTATTTCGTACTATTCCGTGAATATTTAGGTACAGATAACTTAATGCACATTTTTATAATGCTTAGTTTTTTTTTTTTTTTTTTTTTTTTTTTTTTTTTTTTTTTTTTATGGGATAGGAGGCAAACGAGCAGACAGGTCGCCTGATGGTAAGCGATCACCGCCGCCCATGGACTCTTTAAAGAAAACTTTTAAACTCTTTAAACTCTTTAAAGGCTCAACAAATTAATATACGTGAGAAGACTTTTACGGTACTGATTCTTAGAACAAAATTGTTGTTCATGTCATTTTTACGAGAAAGAGATCGTTGTTGTATTATTATTGACAAGCATGTTATATTACATCGTGTACGATATAATATAACATGCCTATAATATGTATATTATCAAAGAGGATCGAGTATTATAGAGAGTTACTGTCAAGTAAAATGTGTAATCACAGTGCATAGAGCCATCTCTCGACACAAGCTAAAAACTTTTAAACCTCAGTTTTGACAATTTGGCTCATATTCTTAGCTTGACTAGCCGAGCGTCCCCCAAAGGTGTATCGTCATCTACATAGGTCACAGTACCTACTTCTGTATGGTTTTAGGGTACCTACGTTTTTTTCTTAGACTTTTTCTGTCTATACGGAGTTACATAAATATGTCTTTGATATTACTAAAAAAATGAGTAGTTTATAAGAATCAATCAAGTTTATCAATTATAATACGTTACATACACAATTATAATACGCTCATTATGATTTATGATTATGACCTACCAAACCTATTTGTAGCAGAAATTGTTTAAATAAGACACCACCTCAAGATGTAGGTACGTCTATTCACTATTTTTTTTTGTTAATTTTATTTTTGCCCCGTGTCGTGTCGGGTTAAGAATTCCACCACCCCCTTTCTTCCTGTAGGTGTCGTAGAAGTCGACTGTGGGATATGGGTTAAATTGTGGCGTAGGCGAGAGGCTGGCAACCTGACACTGCAATGTCACAAGTTGGATTTCTTTCAACCCCTTTTTGCCGAGAGTGGCACTGAAACTTAGTAGTTTATGTGCTCTGCCACCCCCTTTATGGGATACAGGCATGATTATATGTACGTATGTAATTTTATACCCATTCTGTTCAATATTAATCTATTTGATTTCATGTATTAACCAATACTAGTAAGCACTACACTATGTATTGAACATGACAGATATTTCAATACATAAAATGTCTTAAGTTGTAGTTCGCTCAATAAATGCGCAATCGATAATTTCGATATAAAATCAAATTTTACTTTAAGAATGTTAAACTTTAACCTTTCGCGTAATAAACTCTAATTGACTAATAAAATGTTTGCCGAAGATTTACATCAGTGACCGCAAGTCAGTGGTAATCTCATTGACTTATATAATACTTTGTAAGGACGGGGCATAAGCCACCTGCCGATGCCTAGCCGGAATGACAATCGTTGACGCTAGAAGTCTATCGAAACGCAGTCTGGCTCTGTCGTGCCAATGTGGAAGAGCGATAGACATAGCTAGCTAACGATAACCAGGGGCGGCTCACTGCGCGATTCTATCGTCGCGCTACAAGCACATGCTGGCGGCCGCGAGTTCGCGGCATAATCAGGGGTGGCGCGCGTTCTCACGGAACGCACGTTCGCACTTCCTATTGTTACTTTACGTCGCGAGTCTTTTTTTTAAGGTTCATATGCGATGTCCGCGTGTGGAATGGCTAACAATGCTGAGTTAAATAGACATCATGAATAAAATATGTACCATAGGATATCCTTACATTCCTTACACAGATCTAATATTGATTAAGTCCCACGGAAATTTTCAATAAAGCTTGTGATGTTGGAACTTAAACAAAAATACTGTATATATATACCTAGAAAGTACCCAAGACTTAAATATAATAGTATAAAATTGTATCTGAGTAATTAATTCGTTTTAATCCATAGGCAACCCTATCATCCGACGCTGCGCACTTGCGGCTGGTTTCTTTGTAAAAATTTTGTAGGCATTTAAAAAGGCGGCATTTCGTGAACATCAAAGAAGTGGGCCTTCTGTACTTGTACTATTATATATTCTGTGCGATAACATAGGTAACGATATTATCGTAAGCGTTTGTGTATTTGGTTACGTACTCTGAAATGTGAGCATGTAATACTAAAGAGCCGACAAGCCGCCGGTGGACGTGTCGCAGTTGCTAGCTCATTGAGCATATAGTTGTCGTTGTGTGAGTGCGTAATGCTACACGTTTTGATGGTCGTTCACATGGAAATGATGCGCGTGTATTACAGAATAGGAGAGCGTCCGTTGATAAGTATAGTGTGTATACTTTGTATCGGTTCAAGAACTTGCGAAAGGTGTATTGGGTACAAATCACCCGTCATGTCTTATCTCTTTCCTTCCTATATCTGTGATGCTGACACACGAGCACAGCGTGCAGCGGTGTTACACTAATGCAGGCCAAGCGTACACTTTACCAATCGCGAGCCTGATATGAAATATAAACGCGTCAACCAATCATGATTTATGACGTATTACCAAAGTGCGCCAAACTTGAATGCTCAGTCAAAGTTATATGAATTTCACTATCCTTGCTTTTGAAATCTTTGGCTCATCTCAATTGCCAAATTCAAATGTCACTGACTTCATATCAGAATATAGTGCCAAATAAAACATGCTTATTTGACCTTTACTGAACCTTGTGTCTTTGAAATAAAGTTCGGATTTGTCAGATATTGTGTAGATGATACAAAGTTGAATTCATGTATGTGCATGTAATATAACATTATGGTTAATAAGATTTCATCTTATGATAAATATTGATTACCTATGGTGTCTGCTTCTGTTTCGTGCAATCGTGTTTGTTATAGGTAAGTATCTATTATTATTATTGATTAGATTGTAACATATAATATTATCAAAGTTAAAAGTCATCAAGTTTTGTTTACGTAGGTACTTAAGTTGTTGTACCTGTAAGGACAAGTATATGTACAATATGTACATTGTACATGTAAGTAAATAAATAAATGCCCTTACCGGGATTCGAACCCGAGACCGCGACGTAGCAGGCAGAGTCATGAACGTTACCTAGATGGAAAAGAGAAGTTGGAAACGAGTTTTGATAAATTAAAACACACGAAAGGGAGTATTTTCAATCGACATCAGTTACGAATTACCGCCCTTATTATCGCCCTTTGTTTCGACATAGGCACATCATGAATCACTTTGCGATTTTAGTTTTCGTTTTTAGGGTTCCGTAGTCAACTAAGAACCCTTATAGTTTCGCCATGTCTGTCTGTCCGTCCGTCCGCGGATAATCTCAGTAACCGTTAGCACTAGAAAGCTGAAATTTGGTACCAATATGTATATCAATCACGCCGACAAAGTGGTAAAATGAAAAGGAGAAAAAATGTTTTGTTAGGGTGTACCCCCCCCCCCCCCCTCTAACTTTTGAACCATACGTTTAAAAAATATGAAAAAATCACGAAAGTAGAACTTTATAAAGATTTTCCAGGAAAATTGTTTTGAACTTGATAGGTTCAGTAGTTTTTGAGAAAAATAAGGAAAACTACGGAACCCTACACTGAGCGTGGCCCGACACGCTCCTGGCCGTTTTTTTTTAATAGTTATATTTATCAGTCCCTCTAGCACAACTTTCCTTGTCGCGCGCGAGTCCATACTTGAAGTCGCGCTTGATGTATGGACTCGCGCGCGACAACGCAAGTGTGTTAAAGGGTGGTTGTCACCCAATTTACATAAACATTTTCACGCATAATTGATATAGTATCATAGACATAACCTATTTTTTGTTAAATGAATCACTTACAAGTAACATTTATGCATATGGAACATTAAAAAAAACTGGTAACACTTATGTAGATTAATAGGTACCAACAATGTGTATGTATATTTCCTTATTAAGCTAGTATTACTAAACTAGGTGCGGCTGTGACGTTGAACATTTTAAATGACATTTTCTGACTACGCCCATTTGACAATTAAAAAAGTAATTACTAAAATAATTTAATGATTCAAGTAATTGAATTTGGCATCTAATGGAATATGGTAAAATGGCATTTTGGTAGAAACAGGTTTGACATTTGGACGTTTACTAACATGTAATTAGGTCAAAATGAATATGCAAGTAAAGTGGCCCGTGTCTCGAAAGGTACAAGCCTTGTATTATAAGTGTGTTGCCATGACAACCCATACGATTTGACAGTTCGCGCACTTGTAATACAGGGCTTGTACCTTTCGAGAAACGGGCCCTAGAAAGTATATGATTGTTGTTAGGAGGGCGCTGTTATTCAGATGTATGGAGTGACAGTTCAGTTTAGTATGAAGAATTTAGTTCTAATAAAATATTATTTTCCCCTCACTACCTCGGAAACACGTGTTTTATGCTTTAATGCCAGCGGGTAAAAACGCATTTTATCCACTAGTGGGTAAAGTAATTTGACCTTGAATATAGTCAAATTAACTGCTTTAAAATTTATAAAAGTAGGTGAATCTAGTAATGAAGATAATTTACCACCTGTGGAACTACTGGAAGCAGTGATAAACGCATGTTTTGCGTTGTAGTTTCCTCGCTATAGTGAGGGGAAAAGTTTTGTGTTACAAACGGGTGCAAATGTATTTTACTTCTCGTATATTGAAAAACTCGCTAAGTTCAGGATTCTATTCTCGAACCACTCGCTTCGCTCGTGGTTCAACTATAGAATCCTTTCATACAACTTTACCCTCTTGTATAACAAATAACTATTGTTGCTCGCCAATATACGAGTAAGATGACATCAAAAAATTAAGCACATAATTAAGACTTGTGCGTAGTTATACAAATATTTATGAATCTTAAGAAAAAAATAGTGCACCGAACATACTTTTTACCTGACAAGAAGCATAAAAAAAAATTGAAGGACATCAACCTTCGCCATTTCTTTGTATCAATTTTTCCACTCGAACAAGTCCGGCTTGCGTCCGGGCCGTTATAGTTAACCATATCCCGCCTAGCCAAAGTGACAATCATTGACGCTCATCATCCTCCTTGCGTTATCCCGGCATTTGCCACGGCTGATGGGAGCCTGGGGTCCGCTTTGACAACTAATCCCAAGATTTGGCGTAGGCACTAGTTCTTGCAAAAGCGACTGCCATCTGACCTTCCAACCCGAAGGATAAACTAGACCTTGGAATTAGTCCGGTTTCCTCACGATGTTTTCCTTCACCGAAAAGCGACTGGCAAATATCAAATGACCGTTCGCACATAAATTCCAAAACACTCATTGGAGCGAGCCGGGGTTCGAACCCGCGACCTCCGGAACGAAAGTCGCACGTACTTACCGCTAGGCTATCAGCGCACAATCGTTGACGCTATAGACTGGCAAAAAGAGCAGAAAATAATAGGGGCGCCACCGTCTATGTAAACCGTTTTGCATGTTGCAACTATTCTGACATTTTTGTATGAGAATACAAAATTTTTGCATTTTTGTAAGTGCTTCTACGATAAAATAGTACATTACGATACAAGTGCGTAAAAAAGGAAGTTCGAAACGAGTGGCGATAAATTAAAACACGACCGAAGGGAGTATTTTAAATCGACACGAGTTACGAATTTCCTTTTCGCACGTGTATCGTACGACGTTTTACAGTACAGATGGCCCTCCGAAGTTTCGACCTGGCATATAATGAACCACTTCTCGCACTAGTGCGTAAAAAAAACACCATCTGTACTGAAAAAATTGTTTTATTTCAACTATTTTTTGCCAAGCTGTATGTGGCGATAGAATCACAGTCTGTTACTGTCGCGCGACAGAAGAGCGATAAAGCGAACTAGCTACGCTTACGTATCGTATAATAACGTTGGCTAGGTACCCCGGCCCTACCAAGGACGTCCTACGGGTTTGGTCCATATCCGGGACCAAGCACAAGCCATAATACACATTAACGCGTCTACAGAAAGTCCCTGTTGTTGAACGTGTGAGATCGCTTACTTTGTGGGTGATTATTTTTTCCCCTCACTAGCTCGGAAACACGTGTTTTGTCCTTTAATACCAGCGGGTAAAAACGCATTTTATCCACTAGTGGGTAAAGTAATTTGACCTTGAATAAAGTCAAATTAACTGCTTTAAAATTGATAAAAGTAGGTGAATCTAGTAATAAAGATGGTAAATACCTGTGGAACTACTGGAAGCAGTGATAAACGCATTTTTTGCGTTGTAGTTTCCTCGCTATAGTGAGGGGAAGTTTTGTGTTAGTTACACTCGGGTGCAAATGTATTTTACTTCTCGTGTGTTAAAAAACTCGCAAGTTCAGGATTCTATTCTCGAACCACTCGCTTCGCTCGTGGTTCAACTATAGAATCCTTTCACTTGCTCGTTTTTCAATTCCACACTAGTGTTTTAATGAAACCATTATTCTCTGTCAGTATTATTCGTAACAGAATTAAAGCTGTACTCAGGTTTTATGAATTGGATAAGTTATGATATGAGCTAGAGCCGATTCGATATAAAAATTTCGATATCAAAACGTTCAAAATCCTTTTGACCGCGTACCAGGAATGAACTAGAAATAAATACACACAAATTGTCCTTTAAACCACAAAATAACATGAGCTATGAGAATAATCATGAAAAATCACATATAAAATGGAGGTTCAATAGGTAATGTATCTTGATTTGCATTGCAATATGTACTTGCAATGAGGGTATTCTAAATCATTTTTTTCGCCATGCGGTGATATTAAAGCGCCTGGTCGTTCTGACAGCAAAGTACAAAATCAACTAATCATATTAAGGTGGCTCGCTTTCCATACAAAAAACATCTACCATTTATTTAGTCACCGCACACTACAACTAAATTAAAATATGCGCATACATCTACTATACATTATCCGTCGTCGCGGTAGTGAATGAAATACATTGTTTGATACAGAAATCATGGACAAATTCATGTGAATTTTTTATTAATTTTACGTAAATGTGCGTGCCAAATTTTGTATACAGACACAGAGCCGTCATATTTCGCGCATTTTTAGTTGACATTGTCATCAGTGACATTTGGCTCTTGACAAGTAATTATTTAAAGATATTGGTTTAGTTAACTCAAGCAGACTCAGAAATAATGACGCATTTTGTCACCAAAGATACATATCGTGTATTTCGACACTGCTAATGTAAATCGAAATGGCGTCTCGGTCAAACGACCGACTATGATGCAGAAGATCGTGGGTTCGAGTCCGAAGTTTTTTTTAATCATTTGAACTTTTATGGATTTATTAAGTATTTTTTATTTTTTTAATGGAATATTTGACTATTACTATATTGCTTTCCTATTTTTTATTTTCATACAAAAATACAATACAATCCTTTATTATGCCTTTGTTGATAAAATAAAATATTACACGTCTGGTATAATACATTATACATAGGTCATAGTGTGGGCATAGTATTAGTAATGTGCTGTACTCCTTGCATTTACTGAGCTGGTTGACCTATGTTGTTGTTGTGTGAATGTTTTTCTTCAACAACTAAATGGTTATATACAAGAATATAATAGCAAGAATATGGGTAGCTTATGCACATTGTAATTTTTCCTCAGTCACCCGTTGACCACGAACGCTGTAAAGTGTTCGAAACGTCGGGATGAAGTTTAAACTCATTATACGCGATTTAATCCGTTTTCATAGTTTTTATTTCATGAGTAACTATCGCGGTAACTTAAGACAATATTAACTAAATGGTTACAAATAATAATTATCATCAAATTATCATCAACATAATCTGGACCAGGCAGGCAATTAATATAGTCGCGCGATAAATGATAAAACATCTGGCCGTCCCTATAATCGCACTTACTAATAGTGCGACAGGGACGGCCTGATATTTTATCGTCTATCGCGCGACCATGCTACCCGATCTGTACTAGCTTTTGCCCTCGGCTTCGCTTGCGTTAGAAAGAGACAAAAGTAGCCTATGTCACTCTCCATCCCTTCAACTTAATCCCCTTAAATAATCACGTCAATTCGTCGCTCCAGTTTTGCCGTGAAAGACGGACAAACAAACAGACACATACCCTTTCCCATTTGTAATATTAGTATGGATTTGACATTATTATTTATATTTAAATAATTATATATGTATAGCCTAATTTCGTCGGTAACTGCGTGTTATGTAATGGCGTCGTTGGTGATCAGTCGCCTGTCACGCCGTGAAACTGCGTTCGAATCCCAGGATTCTATAAACTTTTTGTATTTTTTTGGATATAAGTTTCGTATTTTTTATTGACCGAGCAAGAATAGAGAGCCGAAGGTATCAATTTTATCTTAGAGAACATATTGATTTTTTTATTTTCATTTTCTATTTATTAAGTTGAGATATAAAACACAACTTTTAATACCCTCGCTAAATATAATATTTTCTCGAAATTACTCCTTAGATAAAAAAGTCCACTTGAGTTTTTAAAGCATTACGTTATACTCAGTTAACTATTGCATTTTCATTTACTAATTTAAGATTTCAAAAGCGATTTGAATACCCTTGCTCCGTCGAAAATAAACAATTAGAAAAAAAATCATTCGAATCGTAGTTTAGAAACTAAAATTTAACTATACTTTTTGGAATTTTTTAAAATATCAGATTAGGATAATTATGTTAGAAATTCTGAGTTAGACGAACCCAAAAATTATTACCATGTAAGAGAATAGGTTTTTAATATTTTTTGTGGAAAACGCTCAGTACATATACATTTATGTATAAATAATAAAACAAAAAATAGTGTCTCATAGTGTTGTGTTCCTGCCGGTGAGTAAGGCTGCCAGAGCTCAACGAGGGTACGGGGTGCTGACGACGGGAGGACTTACGGAACTAATTTGTTCCGTCTATTGTCCTTTGAGTCGTCGGCAACCCAAACCCTCCTTTGAACTTGTACACTCCTTTTTGCTGTGCACACACAGCAAAGGGGAGTGTACAAGTTTCTAATGGGGCGGCAACGCGCATGCGACACTCTTTGAGTTGCAGGCGTCCATAGGTTACGGTGACCGCTTTCCATCAGGCGGACCGTATGCTTGTTTGCCACCGACGTAGTATTAAATAATTTTTAAGAAAAAAAAAACCGCCTTCCTTTGGGGTTCTGGTGATAAATACTTTCAAATGTTGGATTATGTTATCAATTCGTCTGTATATTTTATCTGTATATTTACGATATCTCCGTCATTTCTGAACCAATTTTGAAATCTGGATGATTCTGAAGTACTTACAGATGAGAATGATTATCAGAACGGAACTCTAACCAGAGGCGGCTCACTCTTCATCAGCAGTTCCACTGCACCAAATGTCACTGTTCCGTACGTAAATGCATGCTGTTCCTTTAAAAACACAAAAATCACCATATTTATGCCTTTCAGATTTGAGGAGTTCCCTCGATTTCTCCAGGATCCCATCATCAGAACTGGGTTCTGAGAAAAATGGGACCAATCTGTATGCTTCAATCAAAAAAAAAAATTCTAAATCGGTCCAGTAACGACGGAGATATCGAGGAACAAATATTAAAAAAAATAAAAAATACAGACGAATTGAAAACTCCTTCCTTTGAGATTTGGAAGGCGGTTAAAAAAAAAAGAGAAAAAGTCCTGGATTCGAACCCAGTACTTCCATGCAAATCATGCGATGGCACGTATTTACCGCAAGGCTATTTAAACAAGCTGTCGCCACGTGAAATTATCGACTAGGATACAAAAACACTGTTTGTATGTGTGAGTGGTACTTAAAAATAGTCTAAAATAGTAAATTTTCTACATTGATGGGATTAACGTTACAATGAGAAGTTGAATGTTTGTTGTAATACGTCAATTTTAATATTAAATGTTCGCGAAGCATAATGGAAAGTATATAAATGCCTGTACGACTCCACAAAAAAAATAAGACCGGTAATTTGCAGATTAACGCCATCTAACGCAGCCTGAGCTTCGGGTAACCTAGGCGAGTCACCTTAAATCGACATATTTTATTTTATTTGTGGATTTTGAAGTTTGCTGTCAAAAAGACCTAGTGCCACAGTGTCGCCGCCTGGCGAAAAACACAAAGAAAATTCTCATTCACAGGCTACAAACCACTCTGCGATCGTGTCAAAACGAAATAGATTTTGAAATCAGAATCGGAATCGTATCAGAATCAAGTCTCATATTAATAAAGGTCTCGGAAACAAAAGCCAGAAAAAAAGGTTTGGGAACAACTTTTAAAAATGTCCTCGAACGAGGCAACTAAAGACAGAACCTTTTTTTCACTGTAATAAAACAATCAAACGAGAGGTACTGATAGAGTGATATATGTTATAGGACTGTTTTAAATTACCTTATTTAATACAGAACTAGCGGCCCGCCCTGGCTACGCATCGGAATCAAATCATAAAACTGGTAATAGTAAATTAACTGTAAAAGACAGATATAAGCCATCGCGGAATTTTTTGGACTTATGTAAAAGAACAATGCCATCATAGGGTTTTGTTATCACAATCGGTATGGGCAGCATACGTACGAAAAATGTGGACAGTAGTTATGTTTAAACATAATTTCTATTTAAGAAGTCAAAGAGAAAGATATAAAGTAAATGAATTGACCGTGACGTCACTCCTCAGTATTTCATAGTAATTCCATATTATCAAATCGTTTTGACAGTTCTTAAAAAGAAGCTGATTTGACTATGTAGTAGGAAACTAGCCTATCATTGGTAATATAAAAAAACCCTATTACCGTTATGATTACGACAGTATACCTTAATTATGATGCAATAGTACATTACTACAGAGGCCGGGACAATGCCGAGGTATGTATAGTGCTTTTCTCAAACATGGTATGAAATAAATAAAGTCTACAGAAAATAGTAACTTTGGATGGCTGTATCTCCTAAACGGTGCGTCGTAGCGCAAAAATAATCGAATTTTCGTTCCCCTTTGGTACCCCGTATACGCTTATAAAAAAACAAAAAGTTAAAAAAAATTCAAAAAAAAACGAAAAAAATGTTTTTGTATGAAAACGCACCCAAAATCAAATATTGTCTAGGGCCCGTACCAGTTGCAGTCGGCACGTCTATAAAGCCCCTTATAGTTTTTTTTTTTAATTGGCTAAATACCTGGATGTTATGTCACAATTATCTGTGTTTGGAAATTAAAAAAGAAGACTTTGCCGGCCTTGGCCTGCAAGGTTTGTATGAAATTCCATTATCTATCAATCGTCCTAGCCGCACCTGCAACGTCATACTTCGCTGCCAATTATAAGGCACATAACATCAATATTTCATACCATGTTTAAGAAAATAAAATTTCAGTAGGTAATGTAATGATAATTACTGTAGGTAAATTTATTGACTTGTAAAAAATCCCTATTTGCACAAACATTTTAGAGGTAATTTCACATTATCGGTTAATACCGGTTCCGTTCTACAGATTATTCACCATCCTCCTTGCGTTATCCCGGCGTTTGCCACGGCTCATGGGAGCCTGGGGTCCGCTCTGACAACTAATTCCAAGATTTGGCGTAGGCACTAGTTTTACGAAAGCGACTGCCATCTGACCTTCCAACCCGAAGAGTAATTAGGCCTTATTGGAATTAGTCCGGTTTCCTCACGATGTTTTCCTTCACCGAAAAGCGACTGGCAAATATCTAAGGACATTTCGCACATAAGTTCCGAAAACTCATGGGTACGAGCCGGGGTTCGAACCCACGACCTCCGGATCGAAAGTCGCACGCTCTTACCGCTAGGCCACCAGCGCTCTGTTCTTGTTCGTTCTACAGATTATTATTACAATTATTTGAATTATAACATTGTATAGGTACTAAAAGCTCACAGCATTGCGACATCTCCCTCTCGTTACCAATTACTCTAAAATAATTACCAATAAAATCTCGAAGGACGCCCGTACATATGTTAACATATTAACTTACCATGTATGAACCTTAAGTGTTAGCAATACGGTTTTATAATAGTTCAATAAAGTATTATCTATGGCACGTCTATAATCATAACCTGTCACGATATTTTACAGGTTAATATATGCAAAATATGCTTGCACGGGTACAGCCATGTTATTAAATATAGATGCAGAGAAACTGCCAATAATATGTATGGATCCACAACTTAAACTTGTAGCAATAAATTCATGTATACATATTTTTGTTACTTTGTCTGCATCTATATTTAAGTAAGTAAACTCTTTATTGTATCACCAGAAAAAATATTTACTGTACCATGGTGAATTTATTCTTAGACCTTATACTCTAAGGCCTATTTTTGGTCAGTTTATAGAAGCGATCGGTTTGACACTGACCCACAAATACTACTTTCAATACGTTTACTTTTATGAGCCCTTGAGTGAGGAATTTAATCGATAATAGTACGCCAATTAAAAGTTATTTTACGTAATGTTTATCCGATAACACTCGGGCGTGGAACATTTTTATTCTTACTTCATATAAACAGAAGCACGCCACTAAGAACAATAAAGCCTTGAATAATTACCCATAAAAAACCTAAAAATGTGGCGTGGACGACGGTCTAGCAACATGTCCCCGCAATATCAAAATTTCGTTTGCTTTCAACTCCTTAATTGCTAAGAGAGACACTGAATCTTGAGCAGCTTCATGTGCTCCACCTACCCCTTTTGGCAACACAGGCGTGAGTTTATTCATGTATGTGTATGTATACAGGTGTGACCTCCAACTAAACCAAATAAAACCTGAACCTAATCGATAAACGAGATCAACCATAATCAAAGCAAATTTAAACGTTTTTTTACACTCACACGCGTAAAGTGTACATAATTTACCAATAATCGTAACAGCCTTGAGATTCCTACCAACATACGACGTTTTGGAAGTAAGCATGTTGGATACAGGCTGCGCTAATAACTCAATTAAATTCGATCCATTTTGCTAATAAACTTCCTGTCTAAGCAGTCGAATGCAAACAGAACGTATCCTTATTTGTTATTGCGAGATCGAGAAGGGTGTGTCGTTGCTGCCTTGCTCTGCGATGCCACATTGTTTATTTATCTACATAACACCCACGCCGTGTCTTTAGTGGGCGACGGTCGCGCGACCGTCGCCGTCGCGTCTCCTCGCATCGTCTACTTCCATATCGATAAGGTTTGATTTCGTATGCGTCGCATCGCCGTCGCGCGACCATCACGCGACCGTCGCCCACGCAAGCCACGGCGTTAGGAAGCGTGATGGTTATGGTGCCTTTCCACGATGTATATGATATCCACCAATAAGCTTAATGGAACCCGTTTTTACCAGCGCTTTGCTATGTAGAACAATGAACATGATTGGTGGATATCAAACACATCCACGTAGCGCATCTTTGGTGAAAAGGCACCCTTATTCGCCATCATCATATCATCGAGAGTCAGATTCTCTTCTTCTTCCTCGGTTCCTCATCTTCTTCTTCATCTTTGTCGTATCCTCATGGCTGAGGGACGTGACGAATGTGGACACTCTTCACCAGATGTCTCCACGCCACTCAATCCTGGGCCCGGTGCGCTAGCCTGCAAAGTGGTCTTTGTCACAGACGTTATTTTGTCTGCCCAACGCGTGTCCATGCCACTTCTTCGCTTCCTTGCCATGCGTCCCGTGATTGTGAGCTTCTCTAGACTATCTGGTGCGGTCCTGCTCAGATGGCCAAAGAAACCCAGCACACGTTGGGTGCAAACACACAAGTTGGGGTTGGGTTTCTCATTGGCACAGTATAATAAAGAGTACTATCGTACAGTATGGCCACTCTCGCTATCCGCTGACAGAGCCGCGCACCTCCTCTCGGTTACTTCACAGTTACCGCTTGTCAAAAACGGTTGACCTGTCAAATTTCACTCATAAGCATAGTACGCGTTCAACCAACACGAGCTTAGACTGCATGCTGGGGACGCGCTTTCATATATTTGATCGCCAAGTGTCCGAGGTGTGGCTAAGGGTCGCGACAACATGAGGTCGTTATTTTGTGTACCAAAGCTCTCCATTCCGCACGCATTTCTGCAGTTTTAATAATAGACGCCTGTGTTCATCGGGAGCAGGCCTTCACCGCTGGGCGAGTAACTATAAACATCGCTGTGTCTCTTTTATTTACACGGGAGTGATTATCTTTTGTTCGTTTTTATAGCCAATAGCTCATAGTTTACTAGCTCGCGGTGGGACCAGTGCTTAACACTGTCCACTCAGCGAGGATATATATTCATTAATGCCTTATTTATGGAGGTATGTTATTTAATTCTTATTCTGAATTAGTATATACATACTCGTATATGCTTCATAAGAGTGTATTTACCTGTACAGGATGACATAAAATTTAATAGAGCTTCCTTGATACCGTCGGTGTTATTTTCTATGTGTATGGTCAGAACGATTTGTCACTCGCCTTCACCTGCCGCAGCGCCTGTCATCGCCTGGAGAAGTTCACGGCCGGGGCGCGACCTTTACTCGCCTTTCAAACTACGCTCGAGTATGCATTCCTGCTTTAAATATATAAAAAGTTCCTCCTCTGCATGGTAGTGACTCTGTCTGCTAAGCCTATGGTGGAGGTTTTTAATCCAGGTAAAGGCATTTATTTGTGTGATGAACACAGTTTTTTTAAGGTTCCGTAGTCAACTAGGAACCGTTATAGTTTCGCCATGTCTGTCTGTCCGTCCGTCCGTCCGTCCGTCCGTCCGCGGATAATCTCAGTAACCGTTAGCACTAGAATGCTGAAATTTGGTACCAATATGTATATGAATCACGCCAACAAAGTGCAAAAATAAAAAATTGAAAAAAATGTTTTATTAGGGTACCCCCCCTACATGTAAAGTGGGGGCTGATATTTTTTTTTCATTCCAACCCTAACGTGTGATATATTGTTGGATAGGTATTTAAAAATGAATAAGGGTTTACTAAGATCGTTTTTTGATAATATTAGTATTTTCGGAAATAATCGCTCCTAAAGGAAAAAAAGTGCCCCCCCCCCCCTCTAATTTTTGAACCATATGTTTAAAAAATATGAAAAAAATCACAAAAGTAGAACTTTATAAGGACTTTCTAGGAAAATTGTTTTGAACTTGATAGGTTCAGTAGTTTTTGAGAAAAATACGGAAAACTACGGAACCCTACACTGAGCGTGGCCCGACAAGCTCTTGGCCGGTTTTTTTTTTTCATTAGCTAGCTCTCTGCGTATGAACTATGCAGTGTAATTGAAATTCATTGACCGGGTGGATTGATTTGACACCGGTCTGTCTTAGCGCGTAGTGACCCTGCCTGCTAAACGCAATTGAGTGGTTAGTTTGGGGCTAGGTTGATATGTGTAAGGTGTCCCGCAATATTTATTTATTTATTTTCTAGCGAATTTGGTAATCTGCCTGCCACGCCAACGGTCCTAGTTTTGAATCCCGGTAAGCTAAACAAACAAACAATAAATAAAAAAGCTAAACAAACAATAAATAAAATCTAGTCACTTCAGAATATGTCAAAAATTAATTGTTATTGTGTCAAATTGTAAATGAGCAATAATAACTTATTTATTTATAACTGTCCATTATTATTTACGTTTCCGAACGTGTATCGTAATATACTTATACTACATATTATAAATGTATTAAGGCTTATAAAAAAAATATATAGAATAGAGGTATACTTTTTTAGCTGTTCGCCTCGGCAAAATATTTGTTTAGTTATTGAATCAGTATTACAAAACATAACACAATTTCGATGTACATAATCTGTTTTGTCGAATATTCTTCTTTTTAACAATCTTACATACGCAAAGGAATAACTCTAATATTTGTTTGTATTCTTTTCAGGTACGTTTTTTCGTGAAGGTGTGTTGCTGAAGGCGGTATGCTAGTCGTAACATAATGAAATATGTAGTACATAATGATAACCTACCCAACCTACCTAACCTACCTACCTATCGACTGGGAAATGGAGGCTGAGGACCGCGATCACTGGAGGAAGACCCTGGGTGAAAGAGTAGTTGCACACGACCAAGCATGGTTTGACCTTCTTCACTCTAGGCGAGAATTGAGACACCAGCGCACTAACCAACCTGTGTTACTGGACACGACCACATTCTCCTGCCAGCTTTGCGGTCGCGGCTGCCGCTCTCGCATTGGGCTCACTAGCCACTTGGTGCCGCAATCTAATGGACGCTGCTTAACCCAACCCATCATATTATTGATGTTAGAGGCCATCGATGAATGATAATATGATGAAATGGTATGTAAGGATACATACAAATGTAGGTTGTTTTAGTTTTGTACACAATAAATAATGAGAGATCGAATAAATTTCCAGAATCCTACTTCAGCCCTCAGGGTTGTACAAAGTGGTAAATCATACCTATATTAGTTCGTTGGTTGTCAAAACATTAGATACAAATGGTAATAAATACTTCGAAATGTTACAGAAATAAGCACTCTCGTTTTCAGTACAACTCCCAATACGGCCGTAAATAAAAGACATTTAGAAATATTAGCATACTAAATTAGATCCAATTGGGATGCGCTAAAGTTTCTTTAGTAATGATTGCGTACACGCGATTGCGCACTTTGGTCCCAGCGTTTTGTTGTACTCCCGTTGCGTAGCAACACTACGCCGCAGGCTCCCGAAAGCGTAGGCGTCTACGCGTGACGTAGACGGGCTACGGATGACGTAGTCGATAATTTCAACTTTTTTGAAGGTCACAGTCTATATGCAAAAATAAAACTGCACATATATGTTGTGTAACAAAAACAAAGCATCCTTTCACGCCGCAAGGTCAGCTTTGTTACTAAAAATCGAAATCTGCGTGCAAAACGATAACACGATACATTTTATCAAAACGTATCAAGTCATTAGTGTTGAGACGGGTATATTGGGTTGGTATAGGTGCGAGCGGGACGGGAGTTGTAGCAACAAGTCGCGCTCGCGTTATCGGCAGTGACGTCACGACCCTTTCACTGGCGCGAGCGTTCTCACGACGTCAGTCCACGCGGCTCGGTCACGGCGTACGCCCGTCTCGCTGTGTTCCTAAAACGACTGACGCGCGTTCCATATTCGAAAATTTAAAAAGTTTGGACGGACCTGGATAGTAGGGAATTTCGCCATGGGTGTTATCAAGGTGTCCCCCGATACTGCGTCGCTGATCTCCGTGTGTGACATGCTCGACGATATGAAGGTGCGTATCATGTGATGATCGCTGTGGCGCGCGGCCAATTCCGTATTAGCGAAAAGTTTCGTTTTTTGCGATGGTGTAAATTAAGCGTGTGTCCCGAAAAATACTGTTACAATTTGAAACTATGAAACTAACGTAAAATCGTGTTCAAGAACAGTGGGGGAAGATAAATCGTTATTTTATTGTGTTGACATAAACAGGAAAATTAAATGCTACATTCATTTTCATTAAGATATCTGTCGATCAAAACAGAAACATAGACTCACTACAAAAGTAATTAACTTTGTGTTGCTAATTATAACGTATTTCGTTTATTTATAGGTGTTTTAATTTCTAAAATAATACATACATACATACATACATACAATCACGCCTGTATCCCATAAAGGGGTAGGCAGAGCACATGAAACTACTAAAGCTAAAATAATAAAAAATAATAAAAATAAAATAATAAAATAAATATATGTTTATAAAACACGTTTATCAAGAACATTTAGATATAAATCGGCAAATTACATTTATTTATATCCTATAGACCTAGTAAAAGCGTAGTATTTGTGTCGTGTGGGCGTAATGTCGCAAATTCTAGACAATTTGCGCCGTACTGACCTTCGGTGTCCAATTGTTTCATTCTTACCCACATACTGACAAAAGATTGTGAAAATCGATTTGAATCGATTTTTAGTCTGCTTTAATGTGTGTGTCTTGTTTTATCGATTTTTTTACATCTTGTATGTGACATCAATTAAGATCATGACTTACTTATTGATGACAAAATAAAAATTGTTACTTATATATCTTGAACAATAAATCTTCGCTTCCAAGGTTATCAGTGTTCTTGTTTTATATAGTTAACATCGTTCAATATGTTTTCTCTGTGTAATTGCTATACCTATGTAAGTTATAAAGTATCAATGGAATGTAACATATTATTTTGTTTTAATACAATTTCTTCAATTTGCCAAGAGTGGCACTGAAGCTTTAGTAGTTTCATGTGTTCTGCTTACCCCTTTATGGGATACAGGCGTGATTGTATGTATGTATGTATGTCTTCAATTTGACTTTACGACCGACAATCTTATGACTAGATAGAAACAATAATGCGCTCTTTTAATACTAAAGAGCGATTTCTTCCAGCAAACCATTGATTTAAACTTATTTAATTGCAAACAGTAGCGGATTTATTGAAAAAATCATTGGAATGAAGGAATATGAATAAAACTCATAAAGATTTAAACAGAACAGGCCAGTTATTTTTACGACCAAGTAATATTTTATTAAATGTCAAAACCATTTTGTTATTAGGTATCAAGTTCGTAAAATTTGCGATATCGAGCGGCGACTGACAGCAGAGCTATCTACTTTAATAAATGTAAATGCTCATGAATATATATTTAATTTGTTATATTATGTTTATGTATTTTGTCTAGTTAAAATAATAGAAAGAGCAAAAAGATTAGATCATGATTTAATCGTGTTAGGTCTTTGGCTTAATTTTCTTTTGTTGACATTTTGTTTTAATTTCTTGAGTTTTTAATATGTTTATGACTATTAGTATTTATGATAATTTTTGACTTAGTTTTTTAAGATTTAATTCCTTATATATTGTATTATTATTTATTACATTAAGGTTTTTGAATTGAAATTGAATTGAATATCTTTTAATATTGTCTTCGGTTACCGCGATAGTTACTCATGAATAAAACTATGGAAACGGATGAAATCGCCTATAATGTATTTAGTATTTACAATTCATCCCGACGTTTCGAACACTTTACAGTGTTCGTGGTCAACGGGTGACTGAGGAAAAATTACAATGCTGCAAAGCAACGCTATAAAGTGTTCGAAACGTCGGGATGAATTGTAAATTCATTACACGCGATTTAATCCGTTTCCATAGTTTTATTTCATGCATATCTTTTGTCAACTAAATCACCGTGAAAACTGGAAAGTCCTAGCAGTTTGTGTAGTAGTGAGTGCGTGTTAGGCCCGGTTTTCCCGCCAAGTTTGATATCATTGTTTTTCGTCTCGCGGAAGTGAGTTTTTCGTGTTTTCAGCGATCTCCAAACACGGCGTCTATGTTTAATGCATTTTCCGGACGCGTGGGCTTTAACCGACTTCCACGGAGGAAGTTCTGTTTATATTATCAATAATGTAGTAGGTTAACATTTGTAATTCAATATATGTATATAGGTATGTTTTTATTAACAAGATTTCTGTAAGATTTTGGAACTGTGTATTTAAAAACCCTTTGCGGGCGTAGCACACTAGTTCGATAAAGTTTATCGCATCGGTGCGTGCGAAAGGACGGCCCGACGTTATATCGTTTATCACGCGATTATAATTGCCTGCTTGGTTTCTCTGCTTCATGTACAATGAAAACCTTTTTGTCAGAATCAGAATTATAGTTTGATTTTTTGATAGAAAGGATCTTAATTCTCAATAGAGTTTAAGTTTAGGACCTTGATTGGTAAGCCGCATTTTTATGATACTTTACGATCTTAGCAAACTTATAATGTTCTAGGCATATTTTGGACTACTTTTTTTTAGACCATGATAGGTTTAGGTTTAAAGACATTTATTCTCATAAAGATAATAACATCACTGACATGAGAACATATTTAAAATACATGCTTACATCTAATTTCGTCGTCGCAACAACATAACAAAATAGGTAAGTAGTTATTAGTTAATCATCTCGACTAAACGTTCAACTAGTTCTGCATTTTTATTATAATATAGGAATGTCTTCAATTACATGAAACCTCATTGGTTAATAATACATACATACTAGATTTAGTCCATCACTTTCATCAAAATAGACCAGTTCATTTTAGATTCCATTAACTCTCAAATAGTCCTTACACCCTGGCGGGTGTTGCCTCTGCGTGTGTCCCATGATACGGGCAAGGGCAACATCCGCTCGGTGTACCCCTTACATTTCATTAAAGTGTCGAAAGGGCCTCTACGTGTTGGCTTCGGCCCCGCGCACGCCTCCCAAAGGTCCGGAATACCATTGTTCCGTGATGGGAAAGACATACATACTAGTATATCTATCAGTGTTGTCAGTCTTTCTATGCTTACTAAATGAATTTAAAATTATATATACAAGCGTTAAATGTACAATTCTAATTCGCGAGCGGTAGAAAGTTTATATATACGAACCTCATTTGCGATTTTAAAATTGAAATGAGGTAACAATGAAGATGTCGACTTTCTTCACATAAACTGGTATTTACTAGTACCGGTTCTTGTAAACGGCACGTATATTATATTAAATGCTTTGTTTCGTATTTAATAATATTACATATATTTGTATAAATATTGAATGATTTACCCCCTTATTCATAAACGTTCATTAAAGTTATCAAGCTGATGAAGTTCTATATATTTAAATTAAAGGAAAAATGGAAAAATTCACACTTCCGGCAGGACCCGAACCTGCTACCTCTGGCTTTCCAGTTGGGAGCGTGGCTGGCTCCGGCAAAGCCAGAGGTCGCAGGTTCGAGTCTTGCCGGAGGTGTGAATTTTTCATTTTTTCCTTTAATTTAAAAGTATATAATATCACTCGCAGACGTTTCTGCATGATAAAAAAAAAATCTGATGAAGTTTGTTTGTCCCTTTCCGACGTATTGGTGTGATCGAAAAGGACAAACTAACTTTATCGGCTTGATACCTTTAGAGAACGTTTATGAGAAAGGGGGTTAGTCTATGAAGTTTTGTATCGAACAGACATAATAATACCCATTATTCCATTAAACGTCAAAAATGCTATGAATTAAATTTTCAATTCCGGTGTTTAACTTGTTTATCGATTTGCTACAGGATGCTTGGTCATACAAATTTATTACTTCTGAATTGGCGTGACCCTGTATCTAAATTATACATTACTTAGACTTATATTGACCGGGATATAGACCGTGATTACCTTTTTGATTTTTGTCGAGCTCCCGGTCGGACAGCCGGCCGGACGGTCTATATCCCGGTCAATATAAGTCTAATGAAAATAACCGTGAATCATTCAAAACTCTTATACATTACTTGTTTTTTTTTTCTATTGTAGGTATTTAAAAGATACTTTTTGGTGGTGCTTTTTTATCGCAGTAGTGTGAGAAGTGGTTAATTTCTTGTCAGGTTGATATGTACCTACTTCAGAGGTATATGTACTGATAAACGTCGTACGATACACGTGCAAAAAGAAAAATCGTAAATCTTTTCGATTTCGATTTATAGAAGTAATTTATCGCCACAGGTTTCGAACATCCTTTTTTTCCGTATATGTATCGTAATACTCTCATTAAAACTAGGGTCCGCACGAGTGCGATCCTCATTGTGCCTTGAAGCCCGTCTTGGGGCTAAATTTTGAAACCAGGACCTGTCATGGGTTTCACGACCACGAATCGGGTTATGTAGCCGGGCCATTTTTTTTCAAAGTTGTCGACCCCACTTTTTTTGCAACATGGGTATTTTTTACGCGACTCATACTCAGAATCGAGAGCTCTTTCGATCCTGATAGGAGAAAAAAAATGTCCCAAGATTTCCATACATTTTTTCGAACCTTCCATTCCGTTACCGCCATACAAAATGTATAAATAATGGTAACGGAATGGGAAAAAAACCTTGGGACACTTTTTTTCTCCTATTAGGATTGAAAGAACTCGCGATTCTGAGTGGAAAACACATAAAAAATTCCAAATCTAAAAAAAAAATGGCCCAGCCACAAGCGGCGCTGTCGCTCGATCAGAGTCGCTGCTTAAATCATCTGTAAAGATGTGAAAGGCCTAATGATGATGATGATGATATACTCATTATTCAAACTGTCATTTAGACTTTTTTTTTATTAGGTACAGTGTACACGGTGAAACATTGAAACGTAAATGCCCTCATGAGTAGCCTTATTAAGTAGATCGAAGCGATGGCATGTCGTGAATTATTCATAAAATATAGTCAGTTATGTCACCTGCGTTACAGAAGTTAAATGAAAGTTGTTCAAGTGTATCATTTACTTTTAGTTTGATGAGCGAAAATAATTTATTTTAATGGTAGACTTATGTAGATAATAAACATAATTTTATTATTCAGTCAAAAATACACATGATCTCTGGTGGGCCATTTTTTTTTTTCAAAGTTGTCCACCCCACTTTTTTTGGATTTGGAATTTTTTATGTGGTTAATCCACTTATAATCCCGAGCTCTTTCAATCCTAATAGGAGAAAAAAAAATTCCCAAGGTTTTTTTCCCATTCCGTTACAATTTTTTCATACATTTTGTATGGCGGTAACGGAATGGAAGGTTTGAAAAATGTATGGAAATCTTGGGACATTTTTTTCCTCCTATCAGGATGGAAAGACCTCGCGATTCTGAAAAATACCCATGTTACAGAAAAAGTGGGGTGGACAACTTTGAAAAAAAAAATGGCACTGCAACCCTAATATTTCTATTGGGTAGTTTTATGAGCTCTGTCTAGGCTTTTTTAGAAATACACGCGTGTGTTTAAGTAGCTATAAACTCAATTCCAGATAAAATTCAAAATATTCCCAAATATCTAATTTTTTTATAATCTCATGAAATAATCTATAAAAAAATTATCGCCACTCGTTTCGAATTCCCCCTTTTCGTACTTGTATCGTAATTTACTATTTCATTCCGTTGCTCGCTGCGAACTTGTTACTGACTTATTAACTTTCTATACATCTCGCTCTAACATACCAGTAAGAGATGTATAGAAATATGTTTGTCAAACTCGCGGTAAAGGTATTCTTTACGTTTCGTCACTTGCCGGGTGTTATACTTTAATGAGTTTATTAATTATCAAGTGCATCGAATCGCTGACGCTAATAAAAATAACAATAAGAATAACGTTATTGTACTATAATGTTTGTTTACTTGACATTTAAAATAATACGTCCGATTATTAAAGTCTGAGACAGTATGGCTTTTGATTACCAATAACAATAACAAATAAAATAACGTTAAATGAATAAAATGGGAATTGTTATCATATTTTTAACAATGAAATTGCGATTTCTTATATTGAGACCACAAATTAGTGCCCCCGTGTGGTGACGGGTTAAGAATTTCACCACCCTCTTTCTTCCCGTGGGTGTCGTAGGCGACTGTAGGATATGGGTTAAATTGTGGCGTAGGCGAGAGGCTGGCAACCTGTCACTGCAATGTCATAGTTTCGTTTTCTATCAATCTCTTATTTGCCAAGAGTGGTACTGAAACTTGAGTAGTTTCATGTGCTCTGCCTACCCCTTTATGGGATACTGGCGTGATTGTATGTATGTATGTATGTATTTTTAATGTTTTGATCAAACGTTATCTTCAATCTATCGAATTGTAGTTATTGTTTACTTACCTACTTTATATCAATCTGATTAGATATACATAGAAGATATATACAGATTCTGCTGACTTCTGATCTGATTCAACATGGCAAAAAAAAAACCCCGAATAGTGGACCGATTTTCATGAAACACGGCTAAAAACACTCCCGACTAATTCAGCTTTCAAACAAAATAAAATCAAAATCGGTTCATCCTTTCGGGAACTACGATGCCACAGACAGACACACACAGACAGACAGACATAGTTACAGACATCATACAGACAGACGGACACGTCAAACTTATAACACCCCGTCGTTTTTGCGTCGGGGGTTAAAAACAGGGTAGTATGACTACACAAATTACCAGGCCTTGTAATGTAGGTATAATAGCTAGGTAATCTAGGTATATAATAAACAGCCAATGACAACATTGTGTTCTTAGAAGAAATTATATTAATATTTATTATTTAATAATTATTATTTTCACAGCAACATTGTAACTGGAATAGTACGGATGCGGTGTACTTATCGCGAGCGGTATCTGTGGCTACCCACTTGTTTAAAAAATTGGTATGTTTATAGGTAAATTATCTTTATGCGTGCAATACTTATATGACATTATAATATAATGTACAATACGCCTACCCACAAAAAGAGAGACCACTGTAATGTTATACAGTCTTTCTACTCGTAGTTCTAGGTAAACTATGTTTACATACACATACATATATATAATCACGCCTGTAGCCCATAAAGGGGTAGGCAGAGCACATGAATACTAAGTTTCAGTGCCACTCTAGGCGAAAAGGGGTTGAAAGAAATCCAAATTGTGACATTGCAGTGACAGGTTGCCAGCTTCTCGCCTACGCCATAATTTAATCCATATCCCACAGTCAACTTCTACGATACCCACGGGAAGAAAGGGGGTGGTGAAATTCTTAACCCGTCACCACACGGGGGCACTAATTTGTGGTCTCAATATAAGAAATCGCAATTTCATTATCATATTCTGAGTTTACAATATTTACTGTCAACATGACTACATGTCAGCTGAGTTTGCAATACAGTATTTCTTTGTTCGGGAGGAAAACCCCAATTATTTAGTCTGACCGTCATGTTGACATTCGGTTGAGTAATTTGGCGGAACACATGTACCTGCAAATAATTTGGAATAATTATTGCCTTGACACAACTAATCCTATGGTTAGTGAAAGTTGACATTGTTGGGGTCCTTGGGGGCTGTCCCATTAATATATAGGTATGTAGTAGGTAGTATAGATGGGGCTTTCCAAAACAGAAGTCTTTATACTTCAAATACACTAAGGAGATTTTCATCTGAAATATCTAAAATTCTACAGAATTGCACATTGTAATTTTTCCTCAGTCACCCGTTGACCACGAACGCTGTAAAGAGTTCGAAACGTCGGGATGTATTTTAAATTCATTATACGCGATTTAATCCGTTTCCATAGTTTTATTTCATGAGTAACTATCGCGGTAACCGAAGACAATATTATTCTACAGAATATTGAAATATACGGATGTGGTCACGTTAATATACTGTGACTGGCGTCATGTTTCGAGTCATTACGGAGACCCATCATGTAGGCATGAGTGCTCACGACGACTAGACTCCTCAAAATATGTTTCACAAAAGTTTAATACATCCGTCTTTAATTCTACGTACGTCTTTAATTTTATAGTAATTAGCCCTTGCAACAGATGAAGCAAATTAAGACTGAAATGAAGTAGAATTTTACGATGCAATGTAATGCAAAATCGAGTATGTTTGTTCATTTTAATTACCTAATAATTTCTTATCTCATTTTATGAACTACATATTTAGTACATTTATTATGTGTAGGTACAAAAAGCGAGAATTTAAAGTGTTATGAACTATGTACTTGAACTGTGTTTGTTGTAGGTAAAGTGGGTTTCTTTTACTGTGAAGATGAAGACCCGATTATAAAAATGACGCCCAAAATTTCTGAAAATCTTGACTGTACAAATACCTCACGCATTTTATTGAAACGTTTCTCAATTGAAATTCAACGGTATGAGTAACGATCGTTCCGAATTACATCACTTGAATAATAACCGCGTGCGTAAATGGCCGAATTTACATTTTTGTCGGACTGCGAGGATGTTTACACGGGTTAACAAAGAGATCTTTGCCTTGTTTGTTATGAACAATGTTTTTATTGTGTTATCTACTGTGATATTAAACGTAGGTTAACTTGCAACCGTGATAATGAGTTTTTTTTTTAGGTATTCTACAATTTTTTCAACCTCTAAAAACATTCTAAAACAAAACTGCCTAAAACAGCTTTGAATATGTGTGATGCCCAAAAAAGACATTGTCCTACTTTTAAAGTATCTTTAAAATTAATTTTTAAACATCCCTTGTTTTTGGTAACCGCGATAGTTACTCATGAACAAATCTAAGGAACTAACTTATGGACCCGTTGATCATGATTGCTGTAAAAGCGCTATAAATACGCGATGTAATCCCTTTCCTTAATTTTATTTCATGTCAACAACTCTTTTTACTGCATTAAACTTTTTGAAACTAAGTAGTTAGTATCTAAATCATCGCTTGCTCCTCCATTGAGATAATAAGTATTGTATGGTCATGATTCAACTGCATTCAACTACCTACCTTATTAGGTATGGGAAAAAATGGGGTTTTCTACGACTCATCTTTGACGTTCTACCGTACCTAAGAACTATCTATCCATCCAGTCATGTGCTGAAGTAACTGGATATCCTGCTTCGTTACGCTGCAGATTGGCAAAAAAAGAGTACAAATTAAATATAATAGCCATGTTTGGTAAGAATTTTATAAATTTTCATTGGTAAACTTCGGAGAAAAATGACAACATCGCAGTGTCATCTCGTTTTGACAGGAACGACACTATGATGTTGCCAGTTTTTAAGTTCTATTCTTTTTTCCAAGCTTAGTGTCAAAAATCTAACAAAAATTCTGATAAAATAGTCCTTATTACTAATGGACCCTTTCGACATGGAACGTCACGTGTGTTTCATTTTGCCTTTGACAACCAAAGACGTCAACAGACGCGCGCGGTTACAGCCCAATATCAACCTTCGTACATTACGACAAGGTTGATGATGACGCGTCGCAAGGCGTGACGTTCAAAGAGTTCAATAGTCATACAGTACCACCCTTAATTCATGATAATAATCATACCTATTGCTGACTGTAAGAAATAGAAATAATGATACGTGACATGTATTTTATTTTTATTTATGAAGAGTTCCTAAATATACACAAAAATAATGTATAATTGATCTCATTATTTATTTTGCTGCTACGACACATTTAATGTTTAATTTAATGTGTTTTTTTTTTGTCTCTTTTATAACGTGTAAATAACCTTTATGAATAAATGACTTATGACTTATGACTTATTTCTTACAGTTAATCACTTTAATAGGCAGTTTGTATTGATTGTTAATTATTAGTATTTAATATTAATTTTAACCTTGAAAATGTAACACATCAGTGGCCTGTTTCACCACAGTGACAGTTGGCGCCCGACAGTGACATTTTGCCGCTCATTACCGTCCTAAAGTATTTATGATACAACAAACAACTGAAAATTTTCAAAGTGAATATAGAAGGGAAAACATCTACAAAATGACCAATATCTATTACAGTCAGCAACAAAAATATGAATAAAGTGCTTTAGGGTAATTCCGAATGAGAGAAATGCTCGGATAATTCCAAAAGGGGAATCTTGATTTGATGGAAATAATTGTGATTTTTATGCGACTTTCGGAATTACCCTAATGCACCTTACAGACAAAGTGCAATTATCGCTTGATACCTTTACTTCACATCTCTCAAATGTTGCATATAAAATAACGAAACATCTAACACCCTTCACGCGCGAATACAAAATGCATACTATGCCGCATCGTCTATAAACATAAAACAACTGAAACTTTTTTTTTTAATCCGTAGTATGTAAAGTTGATATTTCAATAGCACGCAATTGTTTTATTTTACAAGTCACATTTTCGTTGCGTCGTAATTGTTTAATAGCAATACATGACTCATGAAGTTGAAACTGAAATGGTTCCAAGTGCGTTTGTAAAGACTTTATAATACTCGTTTAAAGTTTATATTCGTTTATCTTGATAGCGGTCGAAATGTATTATTATCAAACGGTTGGCCTGTGAACTTTGTAGACAATGTGTTGGGAAATGCGACATTACCACACGTGCCGTGGCTACTGTTCTTTCTAATCAGTAGAGTGTAATAGAGATAGATGATTTTATGTTTGTGCTAGTTGAACCGCGATTGACATGTGCTTGCAATATTGTAATAAATAATATCATTTACGGATTGTAAATCATAAATACGAGTGGATATTAATATTTCTAAGGCATGTGTCGAGCTCAGTGTCAATGTACGCAAAACAATAAAACAAAAACTGAGATTTGGTGGTTCATTAGTTTCATTACCTATGTAATTATTAGTTATTACTAAATATGTGGACTTTAGAGTAGCTTAAGGATTTTTTATGTATTGTTACTTTTAACTTATTGTTCTCATTCAGCCCTTTTTTAACCCCCGACGCAAAAACGACGGGGTGTTATAAGTTTGACGTTTGTGTCTGTCTGTCTGTCCGTCTGTTTGTCTATCTGTCTGTCTGTGTGTGTGTCTGTCTCTGGCATCGTAGCTCCCGAACGGATGAACCGATTTGAATTTAGTTTTTTTTTTGTCTGAAAGCTGAGTAAGTCGGGAGTGTTCTTAGCCATTTCATGAAAATCGGTCTACTGTCGCGGGTTTTTTCAAAATTTTAATTTTTTTAAGTTAACAAATACTAAACTCCAATTGCTAATTGGAGTCCAAAAAAACTACGACAGATACGTCAATGTCACAGCTGTCAGTGTCACTTATGTCACTGTCAAAATACTTTTCAGGTTTCGCCAACCTTCTACATTCTTTATTTGGCACGTAAGAAATCCAAGAATACTTGATGATAAAATTGTGAAGAAAATTCGTTTTAGTTTTTTTGTTTTAATTCTCATACGTCAAATTAGTTCCACCGGTCGCCACTAATGATAAATGTTGGTAATTCGCATTATATTACGTGTATTTGTGACAATCAACATTACCTTCATTCACGTTGCTAATAATAATAAAACTTAAACCAGACAAATGTATGCACTAAAGATGCCCTGTCTCAGTCCGGTGCAATTTTCGCCAATGTTTATTAAATTAGTCATTGGAGTCTAACAACCCATTACCAATATTAGAATGTTATTGCTGAAGGGTAGCACCTGAACTGGCTCTCAGAATGGCGCGTGGCGAAGTCAGGGGCTCACGAAAGCTATTTCCTTAGCGTATTGAACGAGTATCTCTGAGACTCCTCAGGAGATTTGGAACCATAAATTGAAGAACATTACTCAAACTTACTTACATACTTGCAAATACTCTCTTTAAGGTAAAACAATAGATCATTACATGTGCCATTTTTTATCTAAAAGGTTCATAAGTGTCGGTTGTCAATAAAGCGCTACTTGCATATTAACGTCTGTCTATCATATATCAGAGATGTAGTCTGTATATCTGTGTATCATACATAATAATAAATTCAAATACAGTTTGACAGACCATGGTGTCATGGCCGCTTCCAAAACAATGGCGGCCGTGGCAACCATAAAGCCCACTATACACTATTTCGCTGATTAGCTAATTGTAAAATATATGTATAAAAAATTGGTCACAATATCTATATCATCAATAGTTTGTTCTATACCGCAAAATATAGCACCAAATGTTATTGATACCTGAAGTGATACAAGCGCAATACCAACTTTACAACTAAAAATCACGGAAAAAAAGAAAAAAAATCGAGCGTCCTAGTATTTATGTAAATAATAAAAGACTATTAAATACACCGTGTTTCCGGTATCACTCAAAACCTCAGACACCCCAACTGATTTTTATTTTTTCAAACGTGTCTAGAGTGTTCATCTTTTAATCTGATGATTATTATTTTTTTAAATTGAATTTTTCATTTTCTGTACAGCTCTACTCGACTTTTAACTCTACACTCAATAAAATAATTGCTAGCTACCATCATAAACCTTCAAACTATTTATTTGTGTACATTACTGCAACAACATAAGGTTTAACAATAGACAGCTATGTCACTGTAAAGCACTTAAGCTTTGTCACAGTAAACTTCTAATTGGACAAGTAATCGCAGTAAGCATTTAAACCTAACATTCAAAATGACAAGGTTGTAATTTGGTAGGAGTTCAATTTGTTATGACTTATGATAAACATTAAAAGTAAACTGACACACAACGTCAAATTCGTAGCGGAAAAAATAATCGTCCACGTAACCAGCCATTATTAATACCCCTAAATACTGAAAAAGGTATACAACCTCTAGCAATGTGATATGCACAATGTTGTACTACGAATTAGTAGAATGGGCACGTAAAAAATAACTAATAATACAAATTAAAACAAAAAATATTACCCCCTTCAAGATATAGCTCAATCGATTCTACTCTCAATTCTGAACAAACGGTTTTCAGGTTTTTAGTGTTAAGTGAAACACGGTGTATATAAATCAAAGGATTGAAATAAATAATAAATAATTTATCTTGGCGTGTGTTTTTATAAAAAAGGATTATACTATTTTACAAACATTTTATTGCAGTGGCAACATCGTAGTAGTTTTTTTGGACTCGAATTAGCAATTGGAGTATAATAAAAAAATGAAAAAAAAAAAAATGAAAATGAAATATTTATTTTTCAAGTATAGGTAGTATTTATAAACGGTATCTGAATACATTGAAGTCTACTTTAACAACACACAACAATAGCATATAGCACACGACTTCTTCGCATGTAAAGGGTTCAAAAGGTATAATGCGATTATGATTTCGATATCAACTGTACGGACATAATATTTCATGATTTTGCACACGCTTAATAATTTATATTTAAGTCACACTCACACGATCTAAATTTAAACACAAATATAACATGTACAAGTCTCGTGAGTCTAGTGACGTTAATTTTAGATCAATAACGTTTTCTAACGTCAAGCGTTATGTAACGTCAACAGTTTTATCATTATTTTAGTTTAAACGCTCGTCTGACCTTGGCCGCTGTTAACGGTCATTATGAAATCCGAGAATAACTGAGACAGAAATAAAATGGCCGGTCATTGGTTTAACTCTGACAGTGAACATAGTTATAATTGTATTTTTAGGGTTCCGTAGTCAACTAGGAACCCTTATAGTTTCGCCATGTCTGTCTGTCTGTCCGTCCGTCCGTCCGTCCGTCCGTCCGTCCGTCCGTCCGTCCGTCCGTCCGTCCGTCCGTCCGTCCGTCCGTCCGTCCGTCCGTCCGCGGATAATCTCAGTAACCGTAAGCACTATAAAGCTGAAATTTGGTACCAATATGTATATTAATCACGCCAATAAAGTGCAAAAATAAAAAATGGAAAAAAATGTTTTATTAGGGTACCCCCTCTACATGTAAAGTGGGGGCTGATATTTTTTTTCATTCTAACCCCAACGTGTGATATATTGTTGGATAGGTATTTAAAAATGAATAAGGGTTTACTAATATCATTTTTTGATAATATTAATATTTTCGGAAATAATCGTTCCTAAAGGAAAAAAAGCGCGTCCCCCCCCCCCCTCTAACTTTTGAACCATATGTTTAAAAAATATGAAAAAATCACAAAAGTAGAACTTTATAAAGACTTTCTAGGAAAATTATTTTGAACTTGATAGGTTCAGTAGTTTTTGAGAAAAATACGGAAAACTACGGAACCCTACACTGAGCGTGGCCCGACACGCTCTTGGCCGGTTTTTTGAATCAACCTTTTAACCACTTTAAATTTTTCCCCGAGCCGTGCTACGAAGTTATACGAAGATACGAATATGTCTTATTTATGTTCCTTTAGCGAAATGAGCTGGATATTGATTGTCTTATACATCGGTCTACGGCGGTTAAAGGGTTACGAACTTCCGTCGGCAACATCGTCTGCATCGTCGTTCTTATCCCGGTCCTCAAATTAGGTATTTATTTCCATTGTCATATAGATTTGGGTCAGCAGTTTCAATGTAAAAAGGTAACATGCTGACATGAGACATGCAGAATTACTTTCACGTGTTTATTGTTTAATATTAGCAAAGACATATAACTCCGTATAGACAGAAACGTACCTCAGTACCATACAGAAAAAGGTACGCTGGCCTAGATGGCATTACACCTTTGGGGTACGCTCAGCTAGATAGCGCTAATATTAACATTTTACATTTTAAAACATATCAAGCAAAGAATATGGGCCAAATTGTCAAAACTGAGGTTCAAAAGTTTTAAGCCTGTGTCAAGAGATGGCAGTCTATGCACTGTGATTACACATTTTACTCGATCCTCTTTGATACTATTGATTGGGCAGTGTTACTCGTTCGAAACACAGTAGATATGTATCTAGATATGGGTATAAAAAGGGGCTAACGATAGTAGAATGATGGGTATAAAAGATGCCAGGTTTCGATGCTGCTGGCTTCCTAGTGGCTTCAAAAGTTACTAAATCTGGCACTTAAATAAAAAAAAATCATCGAAATGGACTATTCTAATGGATTCAGATTAGCCCCCTGCTATAATACCTACCAAGATTCCTATCTGATAATTCATTTCTTATCAATTTATAAGTACGATTACAATACATTATCATGTTGTATAATCGCTGCATATTGTTATTTTTATCATCTGATACGAGAACGTTCCTATGAATATTTTATGCTAAATTGTTTTACTTGCTATTGTGTTTAAAACTCATTAAAATTATTCAATGGCGTTTAGGAATCCAATCAGGGGCCCATTTCTCGAAGCTACAAGTTACAATTTACAAATGGTAATCAATGTCTAATATGACAAGTTGGAGAATTCCGCTTGTAACTTGTAACTTTCAGTTTTAAGAAATGGGCCCCAGATCAGAAATATCAGAACACACGCCTTGACATTAGAAACGTTTTCAGATATTTGTGAGCGCATTGACCGTCTCGTTATATTTGATGTACTGTCTGATAGGTACCTACTTTTTTCTAGTAGGTTCCTAAAATCAGGGTAGTTACCCCACTGTTCTACATTTAAAAAACTACAAGCGCGACGAACCAATAAATTCGGTAACAATGTAAAAGCGTAAACACGTTGTAAAAGTAATGTGTATCGCATATCGGCGCGCACGCGACATTTTCACTGCACGCGGCGTGCGCATGCGCGAATACGGCTTCGGTGCGCGTAAAAATCACGTCGGAAGGTAGGTTGGGTTGCGTGCGGTCGCACTCGAGTTTGGAGTGTGTATTTCATGAGTTTGACGGCATTGTTGTACTTATGTCTCGTGATGTTGAAAAGTCTCGAAACGTTTGGTGACTTAAAAGTTCGTTTAGTTAGTCTTCAATAATTAGTCAATCTGTGTAGTGTCCTATGGTATTATTTATTTAGTGCTGATTTATATTATATTCGTTTTGATCAATTCGGTCGAATTTATTTTTGTTATTGTTAACAACCGCAAAGATTTCTGAAAATAAAATAAAAACTTTTCACGATAACTCAGTTAGAATTTACCAACTTACTAATACTGACTGATGAAATGTCTTTAGGTACTTATACTGCTATTCCGGATTAAAGCCGTAACCGGTTTCCATAACAGGAATATTTATTTTTCAATACGTTTAGGGGTTGTATTAATTAAATATAACGTGTGCATACTCGTACCCAAGGGCCACTTGCACCACCCGCTTAACTCACGGTTAGTGGTCTGTCAACTGTGAAATGCCATATAAAATTTCCATTTTCGGTGGTGCAAGAAACCGTTAGTAGATTACAAAATATTAAAACAAGAGAATAAGGTTGACTTGACCGTAATCATCTCTGCAACGTAGACACATAGGTACTCACAGAACCTCCTTACTTTTAATACACCTATGTTTGATGTAAATTTGTTAATGAATGGACTATGGACAGCTGATGTACGTAAGCGGAGCTGTCAGTGTATTTTTTACAACCGCAGAAAATTGTAAAACAATGAGGTACCTATTTACCTCATTCGCTTTTTTCCGTGAATAATAGAGTGACTTTGATGCGAGTGATGTTACCATCTTCTATGACCAATGTCCCTGGGGGGCTAACAAAGTAGGTAATCGTACAGTCAGCTGCAAAATTGCATGGCTAATTTATCAATGAAGTCATTCATTATTTTTCCATGCAATTCCAGCTCACTGAACATCGTCAAGTATTCAACGACAGAGATTTGTCGAGATGGGAGATGCTACGAAAAATGACGTGATTATATCATTATTTAAGTTTTCTAACAAAGATAGCCTTTTTTGGCTAGGCCCTCTGATATAATAATTGCCATAAAATATGGCAACTCTCGTCATTCAAAATATTCAGATCCAGACCAAAAAACAACATACCGATATTGCACAGGTACATATAGTTTCACACAACTTTGCTAAATTGCATGTGATACGGTTATACATATATATAATTAATTATCTTGTTAAACAATTTATGACGTATATCATAAGGGTAAAATAAATAAATAAATATTATAGGACATTTTTACACAGATTGACTGAGTCTCACGGTAAGCTCAAGGAGGCTTGTGTTGTGGGTACTCAGACAACGATATATAAATATTATACAAATACAAACTTATATACATAGAAAACATCCATGACTCAGGAACAAAATATATGTGCTCATCACACAAATAAATGCCCTTAACGGGATTCGAACCCGGGACCGCGGCTTAGCAGGCAGGGTCACTACCCGCTAGGCCAGACCGGTCGTCAAACTAACTGACTGCTTGGATTGCTTAATCTTGATCGAGTACTCCTGCGTTGATCAGGATTAGTAATACTAATAATAACTCGCTCCAAAGATAAACTATGTATTAAAATAAAACTAAAAAATGTCCGCTATTTTGGTGCTAGCCCGGTAGTACAGCAACCCCAAAATACATCATAAAACATGCTGAATTGTAACTAAATGCATTTCGTATACAATTCAGTCGAAACTCTTAGCAATATTAAACGTTAGCGACAGGTAGCCAGCGCATGTTTCATTCATAAGCGCCGCGCATTCTGCTCTAAATATAGAAGCGCACGTATGACAGATTCCACGATCGCTACTAAGTAAATGTTTTGTTATATTAATATCATTACCTATTAAACATTTATAAAGTCTAACACCAAAGTGGGCCAAGATAACCACGGAATGGGAGCCCCACGAGTCAAACCGGGGAACCGGCAGACCACGTCGGCGATGGCGGGATAACTTGGACTCCTTTTTGAAAGATTGGCCAGATGTTGCTCCAAACAGGGATGAGTGGAAAAAGAGGGGGGAGGCCTTTGCCCAGCAGTGGGACACATTAGGCTCTAAATAAATAAAATAAACACCAATTTGTAAGCAGCTATTAGAATACAAGAAATCGAGAAGGATGGTACAGCCGCGCCGCTTTTTTGTTCGACTTAGCGGGGGCACTACCTTGCAAGGACGCAAGGAGGGTGGTGATATCTGGGGAGATATTATCAATATCATCCTCCTTGCGTTATCCCGGCATGTGCCTCATGGGGTCCTGGGGTCCGCTTTGACAAATAATCCAAAGATGTAGCGTAGGCACTAGTTGTAAGAAAGCGACTGCCTAACCTTCCAACCCGAAGGGTAACTAGGCCGAATCAAGAATTAGTCCGGTTTCCTCACGATGTTTTCCTTCACCGAAAATCGACTGGCAAATATTTCGCTCATAAGTTTCGAAAAACTCATTGGTACGAGCCGGGTTCGAACCCGCGAGCTCCGGATTGAAAGTCGCGTGGACTTACCGCTAGGCCACATGTTGATACTTAATACATTTTTTATTAAAAGAAAATTCATATGGATAAAGTGCACGGGAATCTAGCCGCCGCGAGCACTCTCATGTTTATCACAACAATGGAATAATAATCAATCCGGTCAAAGTGTATCGTTATAAACCATGAAGAAAAGTTTTTAATTAGATTAATCAAAATAATTATAAAATTAAAATAAAGAAAGGTTTATTATCGTTCCTACTGTTACTTATACGACGAATTGACGTGATATTTTAAGAGAAGATAGTTGAAGGGATGGAGAATGACAAAGGCTACTTTATGTCTCTTTCTAACGCGAGCGAAGCCGCGGGCAAAAGCTAGTATATTATACAATATACCCTCATGATATGCGTGTTCAAAAAGTCTGAAATTTCGTATTTCGTCACTACTTTGAAAAAATCTCGTATCTCACGCTGCTCCTCAAAGTTAAAACGCAGTAAGTCTATATGCATTTCATACATACTTACTACAATTTTCTTTTCATTGACAGACGAAGATACAAGTTTTTTTTAAAGTAGTGACGATTTATATTATTTTATATCTGTCGGCACACGGATCTGAAGACGATACCAAAGTAAAAGTAATAGAATAAACATTTTTTATATCATTATCGTTGTCTGTAATCCAAATCTACCCCACGAGCACATTATCGTGAGCATAGCAAGGTTACCTAATTACTTAATAAATATAGTGGACATCTTGCACATATCAACGTAGCCCTAAACTAAACATAGCTTGTACTAAGGCCAATAGGCAACGATGTACATAGAAAACACCCATAACTCCGAAATAAATACTCGTAATATCTGTGTTCATCACACAATTACATGCCCTTACCAGTTACCGGGGTTCGAACCCAGGAACGTCGGCTTAGCAGGCCATCACTACATACTAGGCCAGATCATCGAAAATCTGCCCCACCATTAATCGTGAGCATGTAACGGCAAGGCTATCTAATTAAACGTTAGCGCCGCCATCTTACCTAGCGTTCGTGAGCGGTGCATCCTTGATATTTACAAGTATAGCGTTTTCGGTGGCCCACATTGCATTACAACTGCACGTGATTCTATGAAAGTTATTTAAAATTATAACTATTCAAACTACTTATTTTAGGTACATAATTTGATAGCTAAGTACTCACAATCTCTGTGGATAACTGTCATATGATTGTAAAAGTGTGAAATTGAACAAGAAAACTTTTCCTTTTTGTATTCGCATCCTTATTCAAACTTGTAACCTATTCAAACTCTACTTGATATTACTTTGACATTGTACACAGTTTTGTTTTGTATGTAACGAGAGAGGAAAACCGAGAAAAAAATGGGCAAAGTGAAGAAATGAGATGATATAAATAAATAAATAAATACAGGACATTCTTACACAGATTGACTGAGGCCCACGGTAAGCTCAAGAAGGCTTGTGTTGTGGGTACTCAGACAACGATATATATGTCGCAGTAAGATAGATAAAGCCGTTATATAGTTATAACCCTAGGAATATAATTATATGTCGTAACATAGTTAAACGAAAGCGATTAATTGCTATCTTACTAGGAATATAACTATAATACGTTACTAGTTTAGTCATATAGTTATATGACTAGATTCAGTTTAGTGAAATGATTGTAGGCAGGAGTGCGGCGGTGCGGCGGAGGTATAGTTATAACCCTAGGGATATAATTATATGCCGTAACTAGCTAAACAAAAGCGATTACCATCTTACTAGGAATATAATTATAATACGGTATTTAAAATTGCAAACGGGACTTAATCGCGTATTAGAACAAAGTTTATTTTGTATCGAACATAGTACACAAGGTTTGGTTACTAAACAAACGAATCCAAGCTATATTAGTTAAAACGTAACAGTTAGGGCATGCTCCCGGTATTTCCCGATTCTTGATTTCCCGGGAAATCCCGGTAATTTTATGGTGGCGAAAGAACCGAGACAAAAATTTAGGAACCGGTGCTCCCGGTTCTTTTCATAATATCGGATTTATTCATTTTTTAAATTGTATCTGCATTTGGATTTGTGCGATGGCAGTTTTAATTTAATCTAAGATAAACATGATATTTACTATCGCAAATAGTGCAATTTGCAGCACTACACTGCTACAATTATACTACTGAACTTAATCCTGTAATATAACTATATTTTATTCACGGGCTCTTTTAAATCAATTTTTAAACGTTGCACCAGAATGCGATTTGTTTAATGATAGATTTAGACAACTTCGCTCCTATTTTATACGCTTCTGTGAGCTATCTTTTTAATAATGCTTGTTTTATTTGTGTGTGTGCTTATACTTTTTGCTTATTTTAATTATAATATTAGTATAATATTTCAATCTTACAGCGCATTGGCCTATAAGTATAAGCTGTAATGCTGTGAAATTTTATCTTCGAATAAATAAATAAATAAATAAATAAATAAATTACTTAACTAGAGACGTATTATAATTATATCCCTAGACTAAGTTTAATCCAGTGATATAATTATATAACTGAACTAGTAACGTATTATAATTATATTCCTAGTAAGATGGTAAGGAATCGCTTTCGTTTAGCTATGTTACGGCATATAATTATATCCCTAGGGTTATAACTATACCTCCGCCGCACCGCCGCACTCCTGCCTACAATCATTTCACTAAACTGAATCCAGTCATATAACTATATGACTAAACTAGTTTAGTATTATAGTTATATTCCTAGTAAGATAGCAATTAATCGCTTTCGTTTAACTATGTTACGACATATAATTATATCCCTAGGGTTATAACTATATAACGGCTTTATCTATCTTACTGCGACATATATAATATATAAATACTTATATACGTAGAAAACATTCATAACTCAGGAACAAATATCTGTGCTCATCACACAAATAAATGCCGAATGCTGGGCGACAAAGGTGGATGATGAAAGGAGAGTGCACGTAGCGGAAATGAGAATGTTGAGATGGATGTGTGGAGTGACCAGAATGGATCGGATCAGGAATGAGTATATTAGGGGAAGTTTGAAAGTTGCGCCTATAACGGAAAAGATGAGGAGTGGCAGGTTGGCGTGGTACGGCCATGTAATGAGGAGGGATGAATGTCATATAGGCAAAAGAATGTTGGAGATGAAGATTGATGGATGGAGAGGGAGGGGTAAACCCAAACAACGCTGGATGGAATGTGTGAAAGAGGATATGAGGAAGAAAGATGTGAGTGTTGAGATGACGAAAGATAGAGGAGAATGGAAGAGGAAGACGTGTTGTACCGACCCCACATAACGTGGGATAAGGGTAGGAGGAAGAAGAAGAAGTAGCATCAAAGACATCCATGACATCATTAATTAATAAAATACGGCTATATTATTAACATCATTCACATTACATATCCCCTATAATTAAATCTTAATTTATTCCAGGCCATTTCGATCACGGGTAATCAAAAAACGTTCTATTTCAAACAAAATGGATTCGTAATTCAATCAATCAACTCTAATTTTCTCTTCAAAGGGACGGACCTTTTATATTTAGGTCAGTTATCCGTTATCGTTCTAAATTCAAATTAAATTTTCATCAACAGGTTCGAAAATGCAGCCATGTTAACTTGTTACCAAGTAAAGAAACTGAACAGAGTAACAACTTAAATTTCTCGGTTGCCCTGCAAAACTAGCGACATGGATAACTTATGCATCGGCATATATTGTAATTATTTTTATGCTGCACTCAGCATCAATTTTGGTGTTTTGTCCAATAGTGTTAAATGTAATAGGATAGGTTGCATTCTTATTACACCAAATATATTCATTCTGTTTCTAAAAATTAATTGCAGTGAGAGTTCACCAATAAAACTAATTATTTATTTAATATTTATTTATTTAAACTTTATTGCACAATTGAAAAAAAAAGTACAAATGGCGGACTTAATGCCTTGAGACATTCTCTACCAGTCAACCATAGGGCCAAACAGAAATTCGCGAATGTGGGTGCAGTAAGAAAAATAAATTTAGAAAACATGACAACTATTGACAAGTATAGCAATATTATTTACATACAATCAATATAATACATAAATAATACGTTCATATCATTACACGTATACTTATACACAAATATAAATACAAATATACATACAAATAATATATTATAAACATTATGCATATGGGCGAAGGAGAACTAATTAACTTGTGCCGCACTCAGCAGATGCTGGTGCAGCATGCGTTTGAAAATTAACTTACTTGGGGCCTGTCTTATAGTCAGGGGAAGTGCATTCCAGAGTCGAATAGCTTGTACAGTGAAAGAATTATGGCACGCGTGCAGGAATGGCCAGTAGATAGTTGACGGAACATTGTTTGTCCGACTATCTCATTTACAAACCTTTGTGATGCTAGAACAAAAGGCACTGCGTGATAATAGACACTTGCCAGTAGCTAAAAAACAGCAGGTGGCTGTGAATGCTGTGATATTAAATAATTTCTTCATGGGCAAATGCATTATTATTTCATTTTCGCGTGACATAAAAGGTTACATTATGTGGTGTATTAAACTATAAACCCATGTGTTCGCAGAGTTAGGTTTTGCTTTGAATTCCTTCAGGTTACAGGCTCACCTTACTATTTTTAGGGTTCCGTAGCCAAAATGGCAAAAACGGAACCCTTATAGTTTCGTCATGTCCGTCTGTCCGTCTGTCCGTCTGTCCGTCTGTCACAGCCGATTTACTCGGAAACTATAAGTACTACAGTGATGAAATTTGATGGGAATATGTGTTGTATGAACCGCTACAAAATTATGACACTAAATAGTAAAAAAAGGAATTGGGGGTGGGGCCCCCCATACATGTAACTGAGGGATGAAAATTTTTTTTCGATGTACATACCCGTGTGGGGTATCAATGGAAAGGTCTTTTAAAATGATATAAAGTTTTCTAAAAAACATTTTTCTTAAAGTGAACGGTTTTTGAGATATCAGCTCTCAAAGTCGTAAAAAGTATGTCCCCCCCCCCTCTATTTTTATAACTACGGGGTATAAAATTCTAAAAAAAATAGAGGTGATGCATGCTAATTAACTCTTTCAACGATTTTTGGTTTGATCAAAGTATCTCTTATAGTTTTTGAGATAGGTTGATTTAACTGTAATTTTGGCAGGTGTATAAATTGACATAATAAGTTTATTATATTTGCTGCTACGGAACCCTTTGTGCGCGAGCCCGACTCGCACTTGGCCGGTTTTTTTTTATTTGTTATTAAGTTTATTTGAACAGTGTGACAAAAATAATGTAAGTCCTTAGGCATATATTGTAATTACATAGAGCCTAAAGGGTTGAAAACCTAAAGCAAAGAAAATCAGTTATTGACCGATTTTTTCAGATAATATTTGATTATACCTATTTAAAGGTGCATTGGTGCCCTTAAAAGAAAATCGACGTTAGTATTAATAGTTCAAAAATCGAGAAACGTTATTCCTCTCTATTTCAGGATACAGAAGCCGACAACGTTTGTAATATTTCCATGTGCACTGTCGACCCATATGTATGATTTTACCTGTTGATTTGTCCCGTTGGTACCTGATCTGTAACTTCTTTATCTGTAATACATGTATCGGGCCGAATCGACCAGGTAGGCAATTACTTATGGTCGCACAATAAATGATAAAACATCGGGCTATCCCTATCGCACTATTTGTAAGTGCGATATACGGCCTGATGTTATATCATTTATCGCGCGGCCATGATTGCCCTGCTGATGCCTCTATGACCGTGTTACTCTACCCATTTTACCGGCTCGTGGTCTCAGCGTATGTAAATTAAAATGGCAGATGGGTCCTTTGAGGGAAACTTTAGTATGCGACGCGGCGGGCGCCCGAGAATAAATTATTCCGGCGGTTATTAATATTCCTCACGAGTTTGTTTACTTGGGGCTGTTAAAATGTTCGATGAAAGACAATTTTAGTTAAGGGCCGAAACAACTACGAGAATCTGGGCTAAAGATAAACAAAAATAGGGGATTACAAAAAACCTTGAAAAAAGTATTAAAAAAAAAGAAAAAAAAATAGATTTGATTATAAATATAATAAAATCAAACTAAATTATGTTTTATATTACAATGTAACCCTTGACACACATTTCAACTTACATAATATTACTAAATGTGCATATGACAGAAAAAACTTGATAAAAAGTTGCATGTAGCTTATTTATCAGAGTTAAAAATAATTAACTTATTCCACATAACATGGATAAAACATTTCATAACGAATTAACAAGTACAGTGTACAACTAAGTGCGTTTTCACATTATCCGATCCGATATCGGATATCGGAAGGATTTCAATAGAAAAATCCAAGATAGCGCCTGTAATGAGTATGAGTAATGTATGGGATATCGGTCCGACATCCGATATTAGATCGGATATTGTGAAAACCCACTAAGGCGTAATATTTTTTTTTCGTCAATAATGTCTATATGGTGGCCCATGGGGTGAGCTCCATATATGGTACCTATAATATATGGAGGTCCAAAGGGAAGGCCCATGTTCAGCAGTAGACGTCCTATTCCTATGGCTGATATGATGATATGCGAGAAGAAACAAATATCGCAGGTTGAAAAACCGAATATCGAGAGTGTTGTGTGTCGACAAGGTGACATCCCTAGTGCACAAACTGTTCAAGTGGGTAGCCAGGACCAAGTGCGGGTAGTTCGAAAAACTCGTACAGCTAGAAGATGTTGATGTCAACTTCAGCCAGTCTGCTCCGAGACCACGGGGACAATGCCGTCCTTGAAACGTCGGAGGTTACGGCCCTGCCACGACATTGGTCTAAGCGCGACAGCGGTGAGCGGCGGCCATACACTGAAGCGAGACACAGCGATGGGACTTTTCATTCGCACGTATGGCTGCCGCTCGCCGCTGCCGCGCTTAGACCAATGTCGTGGCTGGGCCGTTAGTGTTTAAAACATAGTAAATACGCGATTAAGTCCCGTTTGCAATTTTAAATAATTGTGATATGATGATGATGAATAATGTCTGATGTCAATGTGGTCGTCATCACCAGCTTATAAATATAATAATGGTAGAATGGTACCCCACTGTTTCAAACCCATGGCACATGTATAAGTAATAGGTACAACTTTTTATGACGGAAGCAGGCATTACCATAATAAATCATTACATAGTATAAAACAAAGTCGCTTTCTCTGTCCCTGTCCTTATGTATGCTTAAGGCACTGGCCCCACCGCGAGCTAGTAAGCTATGAGCTATCGGCTTTAAAAACGAACAAAAGATAAGCCCTCCCGTGCAAATAAAAGAGACACGGCGATATTGATAGCTCACCGCTGGGCGAGTAAGAATAAACATCGCCGTGTCTCTTTTATTTACGCGGGAGTGTCTTTTGTTCGTTTTTATAGCCATAGCTTATAGTTTACTAGCTCGCGGTGGGACCAGTGCCTAAATCTTTAAAACTACGCAACGGATTTTGATGCGGTTTTTTTTAATAGATAGAGTGATTGTAGAGGAAGGTTTACATGTAGGTATAGTACCCGTGCGAAGCCGGGGCGGGTCGCTAGTATATGTATATGTTTCATATTTGTACTATGAAGTGTATTCCGATGTATATTAGTTACCTAAATGGATTTTAACAGGTTTTTTTTTCTATTAAACAGAATAAACAGTATTAAGAAAGTAGGCAGTGAAATGTAGGCCAGTGTTTAGTAATAGTTAACTTATCGCACACTTGTAACGCAACCATCACACGTAGCCCTTTAATGGTTTACTGTAACAGTGTTAAGCAAATTTGATAAAAACATTACGTCCGTGTGTTTTTTATATTTCTTATGTCGGACAAAATTACACGTATTATTTAACCCCTGGAACGCCGTTGTCAAAATCTTTCTACTGAATTGTAATTTGAAAATTTCAGTTTAAATTGTGTGAGACAGATTTGGAGCAAGACGTTTGAGGGGTTAATCTTACCTAACTGTGTTAGTAAAAAAGGCGTAGACATTAAAAGATATTATTACGCCACATCGATTTTTCATAAATGCCGCTTTTTTCTGACACAACTAGCTTGTCACACAAACATGGTCGGTTTTTTATTTTCTTTTATTGTTTGTTTCGAATTGTTTGATGTGTGTCTGCAAATAAAATATTTTTCTTTCTTCCTTTCTTTCAGAAAATAAAACTTAATATTTATGTCTTAAATCCATGTTTTAAACATCCTTTTTTTCTTTTACAGGTAAATACTTGCTGATGGAGGCTTTTGGTATAAAATCTTCCCCGAAAAGGCACAGGTTTGATAAATCATTAAGATAGGTTCCCGGTTTTCAAACTTCTTTAAAAACATTTATAAAGAAGAATACTTATATTAGCACAAATAACATTAACGAGTATGAAGCACTTTTAAAGTACAGTCAGCTGTAGAGAAAAGGAGACCCCCTGCCATACACATTTGTATTCAAGGGGGTCTACTTTTCTCTGCAACTGACTGTACAATTCGAACTTTAAGGCGTATTAAGACGGCACACGAACTCGCATGCGATTTTAGTTACATTATGCATTACGGACTCTTTAGGTTTCATACAACTGCGCGACAGTCAAATACCGCAATGTAAAACTCGTATGAGAATTCTCGCACAGTCCGATATCGGATGTAGGAAGGATTTCAAAGGCAAAAATCAAAGATGGCGGCTTAACCCAGATAACCCTAAATGCAAAAATCTTACCCACGGATTTTTCGGGATATTTTGATATATTGTCATTTACCCACTAGAAAAATTAAAAAAAAGAATCGGTGTTATAACACCTGGCGAAAGGCGAAAAGCATAAACGCAACAGCGTTTATGCTTTTCGCCTTTAAATACAACAGTATTTAAATTACCACTGAAAGAAATTATGTTTGTAGGACGATTCGTCCTTAACAATTTATCATTAAAAACTTTCTCGCACGTTATCAATGATAAGCGGCAGTAATGGCCCCTCGGTCTTATCGACTTCCGCTGTGATAACACTTTTCCATAACAACACGTTAAATAATTATGCCAAGTGCGCCGATAACGCAGCGCGTGCAACGTACGTGTGACAAAAAGAAAAGTTACCAGTGGCCTATTTAACAATAGTGACAATTGGCGCCCGACAGTGCTTGACACTTCGCTGTTCATTGCCTGTTTAACAAGGAAATATTGATGCTGAGTAACAATGTTACTTACCAATAGTACCGTCGAGTTCAAATTTTATGGGTACATTTCTTCAACTAAACCCGTTGCATAAGGTTAAAAAATGTACACATATTAATGACTCGACTGTACCATCCCTTTTACCTACAGGTGTTGCGGAAAAAAATCTGAAATTAAAAGTTTTCTATAAAACGTCAAAATAGAAATACATTTCTATTTTAGAACCGAAGAGTTATAATTTCATATCTTAATATGAGAGAATGTTGCCTTTTTTTCTTGCACAAGTTTAGTAAAAGACGATACGGTAGGGGTCAATTCTCCATACAAACGCTCTCGACTATTTCCTCCCTGGTTTTTGAAGATAGAGTAATGATTTTTTCAACACAGATTGTTATTAAATTCTTATCTGTGTCGGACCGAGCCAATCAAAAATTTCCAAAAACGGCCTTTTCCATTGTGGCGCAAAAAAAGGTGTGATATTCAAGATTGGTAACAATTCACCAAAAAATCTAAACGGTCCGACATAGATTCTCAAATTTCGTTCCGATTGATTAAGTTTTGAAGGAGGAATGAGTCGAGAGCGGAACCTCGATTTTAAAGATTTTTTTGAAATATCTTTTGACTGAGTTGTTCTTAATGGACAATTTTTTTTCAATAAATCTAGTTAATAACACTTGTATATTTAACTAAAATTCCCAAGTGTAAAGGAGGGCTCCTTTCCATTTTAGCATTTTCGCTACCGTATCCTCTTAAATCATTTACGTAGGAGTTTACAAAGCTTACAAGATACTACACAGCTGTAGACAAGTCCGATATTCTAATTCAGTTACCAAACATTACCTAAGTAAACATCCTAAGGGTTGTTAAGCCCTCCTTTAATTACAATCCCATTTTGCCTCGCGCTCGGGTTAATGGTGCTCTTACACGGGAAAAACTATTCCAAGCGATCTACATACCATTACCGCATTTGTTCCATACGCATCAACTAACTATGGAGCAAACGCGGCAATGGTATGTAAATTGCTTGGAATTGTGTTTCCCGTGTAAGAGCACCGTAAAACGATGTCCTTGCAATACGGCCTTCACCCAAATTCCCTCAAGGCTCTGTCAGGCCGATTTTGTATCTTAAATCACGGTTTGTGACCAAAGACTTCACAGGAAGGATAGGGCAATCCATAGAATTTATTAAACTTTCGCGTTTAATGCGCCTTTGTGTAAGAGCGGTTTCGCACTACGTTTAATCTAGAATCCGTGAAAATAAGGCCCGTCATAGCCATACTATTTGTATGGTATTTAACGCATTACCGATTTCAGTCACCCGATTCCTATTTATTTCAGACCTAGTGCATAAACTACCATAAAAATAGTTCTACGGCTACGACTGATCTTATTCTCACCGATTCGGATCAAATTCCAATGAAATCGCTCTAACATTATACGATACATTATGCGATCAGTTGATGAGCACGCTCGCGATTGGTCGCATAGTCTGCACACTTGGCTCTCATACGTGCACAGAGATGTCACTGACACTATTTTTAATGCCCGTATATATGCCGAGTCCTTATGAACTAATATATATGTCAGTGTCGGTGAATGATAGTAAGAGGACCCTCAATTTGCTTTTTTATGATACAAGGATATCTTTTGATCTACTGATGTTCAGGGTATTTATTATAGAGATTGAGTTACATCAAAACCGGGCAGTTTTTAGGCCAAGGCCGATTAGTGTTGTGTTTATTTAACTGAAATATAAATAATATCTAGCAGGTAAGTTGTAACAATTTTAGGTATATAAGGCTTGTTTAGTGCATGTTAAAAGTGATAACACACGTGTTTTCAAACATGGAATGTTTAATTGTTTATATTAGGTACATAAATAATATCGATGTACATAAATATGTCTGGAAAATATTTGCACAATTCTACAGCAACTGATTCAAATCGCAAAACAGATAAGATTTATTTTTCTAATGTCGTAAATTATATTGTTATGTGTTGGTGTGTCACTATTTGCAAGCAAACCATACATACCTACACTACAGATGTAATAAATAATCCATTTTACAATACACATACGAACATGTTATGCTATTTTAGTCAGACCCATTTAAAAAACTGACATAATTACATTGACTAAGGTCACATTGACAAAAACCAACTTTTCTGAGAAAATACGACAGCTAAGGGTATTCTAAAAACCGGCCAAGAGCGTGTCGGGCCACGCTCAGTGTAGGGTTCCGTAGTTTTCCTTATTTTTCTCAAAAACTACTAAACCTATCAAGTTTAAAACAATTTTCCTACAAAGTCTTTATAAAGTTCTACTTTTGTGATTTTTTTTCATATTTTTTAAACATATGGATCAAAAGTTAGAGGGGGGGGACGCACTTTTTTTTCCTTTAGGAGCGATTATTTCCAAAAATATTAATATTATCAAAGAACGATCTTAGTAAACCCTTATTCATTTTTAAATACCTATCCAACAATATATCACACGTTGGGGTTGGAATGAAAAAAAAATATCAGCCCCCTCTTTACATCTAGGGGGGGTACCCTAATAAAACATTTTTTTCCATTTTTTATTTTTGCACTTTGTTGGCGTGATTGATATGCATATTGGTACCAAATTTCAGCTTTCTAGTGCTAACGGTTACTGAGATTATCCGCGGACGGACGGACGGACGGACGGACAGACAGACATGGCGAAACTATAAGGGTTCCTAGTTGACTACGGAACCCTAAAAATGGTGGTAAAAATGGTGTTTGTGACATGAACATAATAAAATAACAATTAGGTATCATATTAGGCTTATAGAAACAAAAGAACGTAGGGTATACTGCACCAAATAAGTGTGAAAATATTTCCGAACAGATTCTTATTACGGCAATAACAATAACATACTCATACCTTATGTACATTGTTTAAGAACATATACAGCACTAGCTTTTGCCCGCGCCTTCGCTCGATATTTTCTAATATATAAATGGGAAAGTGTGTGTGTGTCTGTTTGTTTGTCCGTCTTTCACGGCAAAACGGAGCGACGAAGTGACGTGATTTTTTAAGTGGAGATAGTTGAAGGGATGGAGAGTGGCATAGGCTACTTTTTTACGCTTTCTAACGCGAGCGAAGCCGCGGTCAAAAGCTAGTATGATATAGATAATTTCATTAGAACTATGTTCTTCATACTGAGCTGAACTGTCACCGCATACAAGAGAATAACAGCGCCCTCTTGACAATAGTCATATATTTCTGGCCAGGCTATAGGTACCGAGACCGGGCCAAGGATAGGGTCGCCGCGCGCATACTAACCGCGTCCTAGAGCGCTGAAGCAACGCTTGGCACCGCGCGGGCCTCACGGCTCAGACACGACATCGGTCTAAGCGCGACAGCGGTGAGCGGCGGCCATACATTGGAGCCAGACACAGCGATGGGACCTTTCATTCGCACGTATGGCTGCCGCTCACCGCTGTCGCTCTTAGACCAATGTCGTGGCCGTCAAGATCAGGCGTGACAGTGACAACCCTCGGGGCGTGTTTGAGATTTCAAATGTTAAGGTTTCTATGTGAGTGCAGCTACATTACGACATTTTGAATGTGCTTTTGCAGAGGGATGACCCTAACCGCTGGGAAAGACTTAAGTTATGTGTCCTATTTTAACTTTAAAACTCCCGTGAGATACAAACATATTTAAAAATATTTTAAGCTGGTTACTCACGTGTTAAGTCGATATAGCGTTCGACATGTTCGGCATATGGGCTAAAACGACATGTCCTTCCTTACGGGACCTCACCACCATCGCCATCTATGTAATTTACGTTTCTTACTCTTCCCGGTGAAATAAAAGGACCGACCGTTCAAACTTTGCATAGTGACTTGAGGTCATAATGAACAACTTTTTTTCAGCATTGGTCCCATAGTAAATATTGTTCATTATGAGTATTATGACCTTAGCATATAAAGTTTTATTGAATAAATAAGCAAATAAAGTAAATAATAAGTACAAAAAAAAATCCACAGCACAGGCTTCACCTTAACTCACTAAGCTAAGTTTGAACAGTACTTCTTATTTCAACCTATGTACTATAAGGCCGTAAATGAAGCCAGCTAATGAATAGCCCACTTAAAAAGGCTGTGTGGCACAGTTTAATATGAACTACTAGCCATTTTTATCAATGAAAGTCATTGAAAGCGAACTCACGTGTCCAAATGCAACGTGAACGAGAATATCCAGTTACAATACACGATTTAACCTTCATGCGCTAACTTGCCTAGATATCAAAATTACGCAATCGACATTCAACCTTTAATTGATAGAGTGAAAAAGTCGCTATTGACATCTGAGACAGGTGAATGCGATAATATCATTAAACAGTGTTTTAAAGCACTTGAGAGACCGCTATAATGTAATAAAGATTTAATTCTTAATGATACATCATTAAGACTCGTCAAAAAGGCAAAATTTAATTCAAATTCAAATTGAGAATTCAATTAAATCCAATTTATTTTGGGAAATTTATTCTAGAGTATAAAACGACAAGTTTGTTCTAAGGTCCGACCGAGATTCTCGGCCGCGAATAAATTGTATGAAGTCTCGGCCGAGATTATCGGCCGGGACTTTAATACAATTTATTCGCGGCCGAAAATCTCTGTCAGACCTTAGTTTGTTCGAACAATTGTACCTCGCAAACGGGTTTTTGGAATCCAGAGAGTATCCATTTTGAGCCCATAATATCCATGCAAATAATATATAACAACCAAGAGATGCTTCGATAACAATATTATTCAACGATCAAACAATAAAACATTTCGCAATCGGTCACCATCTTTGCTCGCTCAATAAAAAGTAAAAGGTTACTGACACCTGCACGTGGAAACGCAACCGAACGACTGAACACAACGCTCGCGGAGCGTGAAACAGTTTTCCGACGGTTTCAATGAAAGGATCCACGCCAGTGGTTAGCAACCTTTTTTGACCTGAACCACATCCACATAGAAATATTTTCATCTCCCGTGTTAAAAAATATTATAAAACAGAGATTTCTTTTTGTTATTTAATAAACCCCGCGACATCAGAGGAGTGGTAGGTTTTCTACGTTCTTTTCCTGAAGTTTTGAAGGTCGTATCGGTACGGAAATACTTCAGTCAACATTTCATTAAGTAGTTTAGTTGTGTGTCAGGAACTTCCCGGAGAAACGTGTAGGGATTATATTGTTGTTTAAAACCACAATATTCGTAATCTATCCATATCTATTTATATTCGTATCTATCTATTCGTATATAAGTATCGTATTTTTAGATTAAGGTTTAGTTTATGATTAGTATTATTGTTTTTATTTTAAGAGTGATGTTATCCTCTTACTATTATAATATTAAAAAAAATATTGAATATGATCTGATGTTTTACAAGGCGTGAAAAAACGCAAAAATGAAAACATAAAGGCTCATGTCATTTATAGTAATGTATTTTATTGTTTGCCTTTAGTGTTCATGGTCATGATTGGCTATCCCATCAAACAGAATTAGAGTAAATTATGAAACTTCTACATCTCTTCTATTTTTTCACTGACGCATTTGCTAAAGTCTTATTCCCACTAATATCCCAGTATCAGTAGTAAAGTTTGAAAAAGTTTTTTGGCACGAATTTGGTAAAAATAAGAAATTTGTGCGAGAGTAGCAGCCCATCGCAGAGCTGTGTATTACAATAGACGTCCGACACTTGTGTTAATATCGCCATTGATTCGCGACGCATTTTTATCCGCTACCTACTTTGCATAGCTTGTACATTTGCATTACGAAACTATATCATTTTTAATTTAAACTGTTGCGAATAAGGAATCAATTTAGTTTATGATTAGTTTCAGTTGACTTACCATGGTATCGTGCAGTTTTTTTTAATATCAAACAATATTAAAAGCAACTAATATGTATGTCGCTTAAGATATTTTTAAGCGATACTAAACGCTTGTCGTTTTAAAGCACCTACTTAATCGACCACAAACTGTTTTAAAACTGTAATTGAACTTGCTACATATTAGTATATATGCGTTTAAAAACTCGTTATAGCTATAAAATCGAATTTGTGCTTTATTTGTTCAATATTAAGTCGCTGTGACCGTTAAAAAACTGGTCTATATAGCCTTAGAACTATAATGGCTTGAATGCATTTTATTCTGGTAGTAATTTGAAGTATAAAACTTAATATATAAAGTAGTTTTTATAATGAATGTGTTCAGTGCAGCATCGATTGCGTTACCACGCCAGTGTGCGTATCCGAATGCACAAACGCTCACGATAATATCTGTTTCGTAGCTATCTATCTCTATCGCTCTTGCGCATTGGCGCGACAGAGCTAGACTGCATTTCTGACGGCGCGTCTGGCGTCCACGATTGCCATTTGGCTACGCCGCCAGATATCAAGGCCGACGTATTTATATTGTTTACACGGTACCGAGAATGTTTCGAGTTAATTATATATCTTCTTATCTTAATTATATCGTGCATTCACAAACGTGTTTGTGTGTTTATGAAGAACGTAGAGGTCTACCTGTCTATAAAAATATGAATTAAATCAGTTAACTACTATTCACCATCTTATTTGGAAAAATCAATGAAAATTTTAGGAGTTTTTGGAGACTAATTAATTACCCTGGAAATTATCTATAGGTTAATAATATTTAAAAATAAGATTCCTATGCGATGACTAAGGACGAGTATCCTGCAATATCGATTACAACAGACATTCCACGGCATTTAGCTCAAACGACACTGACATTAATACCAATCGGACCCATCGTTCTTTTAATTTCCCCTGCACTCATAAAACAAAAACTTCATAACCTAAATTTATATCGTGTCATTTACAAAGACACGCGCCTAAAGACGTAATGTCATGTAATTAAAGGTTAGAATTGACAAATCTGCGCGTCATTATGAATGACTCGAACAATACCAAGACACTGGCAGTTACACCTTTTTAAAAAGTAACCGCCGAACAGCTGACTCGCACGCCGTTTGCATAAATCAATTCGAATTTAGAACACTCAAATAATTTAAAAGAAAGTGAAAATGGCTTCCTTCCCGTGTTGAGAACGCTCCCCCAGTTCCGTTACGCGCGCGTATGCTTGGCCCATGCTAATTGCGAGCAGCACGAAATCGAAAGTAAGGAATGGAACGTTACGTTTCTTTGGAAATGTGACCTAATGAGGAATATTTTGAGCTCAGTGGAACGTGGACGGGAAACATGCAAATAGGAAATCTATGCCTCTATGGGCTGTTTCGTAATCGGACGCACCAACACCGTACTTATATTGATTCTTAGCCGGTACTGGAAGGATCAGTTATGTTCCGTAGAAAGTATAATTATATTATATTCCCAATTCAAATGTACACTGATAGAGATGTCATAATATAGTCATCGTGCATATTCGGACTCACTCCAGCTTATTGCTGTTAATGAATTGCAAAGCGGTTTTATTGTGCTCGTATAAAAGGTGACATTGGATTTACATAAACTCACTAATTTATTTTTGTTACACTTATCTACAATTCACTAATGTATTTGATAGCATTTTAAAATGTCACCAGTTTAATTAATTCAGAACGCATAGCCGGTCCATTCCATTCCTATCGCAGGTAAAATATAAGGAAATATAAAACTGACCTTTCCCATCGATATTCCAGAGGGCGCTACCGCGAACGACGTTTGATTTGATTCCTGCAGTTAAACTTTGTAAATTCGTGACGGGGAGAATGATACGCCGAACGTGCTCCACGGTGGGCGTACCGACCTGACACGACGACTAATGGAATTCGATATTCAACTCGTAACCGTCTTTTGAACTTCCAAATTCAAATCCGAGAGTCAGCGGATTTCCGAATGGAGTTGCGTAATTCATTCGAGTGGTTCAGGTTTCCGAACGCGATCAAGGTCGCCGGTGTCAAGTACGCATGCCATTGTTGTTGCGGGAAAACGGATTGTTTACCGCTTTTTTTAATTGGGGAAAAAACTGGATGAATGGAGTGATGCAAGCTTTACAAAATAGTGTTTGTACCTACTCTTATTAGTCATTATAATGTAACTGAAGTAGGTACGGTACATATTACATTGAGATAAAAACAGCTACTTAGTTTTTGTCTTCAGTTATAACTGTTGTTACAGAAGTGTTCAAATAACTGTGTCCATATTTTATCTCTTTTAATACTGCTAATTATTAATACAGCGGCTCTTTTGCCGAAAACAACTCTACAAATTGGAAAAACGGAATAGATTCGGCTAACGCAGTCAGTAAAACTTTGGCATTGAATGCGTCAAACAAATTTACGTCAAATTTCCTAACCTCAAACTCCTCAAATACAACATTGTTCCAACGTTTCGGTAGATAATCATTTTCGATATTCGATTGTTTCAATCGAGTGATATCCGATACCGGCGGAGCGTGAAGCTCGATTCCAATGCATATTCATCTACATTAGCATAAACATTCTGAACGCACCCTCCGGTATCAAATCGTCATAAGTCTCTTTAAACGTTCTATTGGCTCCTAGCGTTTTGTTTTTAAAGGTAAGAGCGGACGTTCGCGATTTCGTTTTCGTCATAACTCCAGTTTATTCATTGAGGACATGTCTAATTGTGGTGCTAAGGAATGCACTGAGATGCATAGCAAATACCTGTGGAGAGTCTGGCGATGGCATTCCTACGCTAACTATTCAAGTTTAAATTCATCTGATATGTAGATTTAAGTTTCCGCTCTGCTGGCAGTCAGAACGTCCTTGTACTACATACAGGCGATTATTGAGAAGGAGGTTGGCTCAAGTGTGATCTGCTGAAAAAGTCTTGAAGCCGCTCAGGATCATGAAAGGTGGAAAATCCTTCTAAGAGCCCTATGTCTCTAATGAGGGATAATAGGATTTCATCATTGTATGTAGATGTAAGATGATAAAAGTCGTCGTCTTTGGCGGTCCCTCATTACTGAGGATCATGACCACTTAGTTCGTGTTATTTGTCTCCATCGGATTCGATCTCTTGTAGCCCACAAGAGATCGAATCACTGCTTGTTTGAGTTTACCTGGGATTTTTTCCGAATCCGATTTCATATATTATTATTTATTTTTTATTTATTAGTGAATCCTAGATTTATGAGATCTGATAAAAATCATTCAAGAAAATTTTGCTAGTTGAATAAAAGCATAGTATGTATTTTTAAATGGTTAACATGAAATTGCTTAGGTAATATTGAGATGAGACCATATTCGAATCCAAAATATTATAAATCTCATTTAATACTCTTTGAATTATGCCATCATTGCATCCAAAGAACGATGTGGAAACTGTTTAAAGTCCATCATTGTTAGTCGTATTCAAGGCTTTAACTTTTTATTTCAGTTGACAGTGTACGCGTAATATCATTGCGAATTTTTCATATTTACGTAAATAATTTTATCGAAAAGATAATTGCGCAGATAAGATAAGAGTCGACTTCCTTCATTATTTCGACGAGTTTTTAAATGCGTGTGCGCGTTACATGGTAATGAAGGTGTTTGTGACACTGTTTAGTGAAGTAAAAAAATATTGTGTCGATATTTTGCATTTAGGCTTTCCTAGTTTAGTTAGACTTATATTGACCGGGATATAGACCGTGATACCTTGTTGATTTTTATATTTTGCCGGTCAATATAAGTGTAATGAAAGTAATTTTAACTATAAAACTCCCGTGAGACTCATACATATTTAAAAATATTTTAAGCGGGTTACTCACGTATTAAGTCGATATAGCGTTCGACATGTGACAGGCGGGGTGTCGCTACTCTTGAGAAAGGTTCTCGAAATTGAACCGAAACATGTCGAACGCTATATCGACTTAATACGTGAGTAACCCGCTTAAAATATTTTTAAATATGTAATGAAAGTAGCCGTGAATCATTTCAAACTCTTTTTCCTAAATTTGTTTTTTATCATGCAGAAACGTCTGCGAGCGATATTACATGTTTTTAAATTAAAGGAAAAATGGAAAAATTCACACCTCCGGCAGGACTCGAACCTGCCCCCGCAAGGTCGCAGGTTCGAGTCCTGCTGGAGGTGTGAATTTTTCCATTTTTCCTTTAATTTAAAAATATGCTCTTTTTCCTAGTTTAACAACTTACTTTACCTATAGTAGAACTATAATAGAACCACTCAAAACGTGTGCCAGCCATAGTGTACTACACAAAGTGACCACATTAAGTATGTTAGGTACCTTGTAACTGAAAAAAAAAAAGATTTAAATCTGTTTAGGATCATAATAATATTTTCTCCAACATGCAATGAAATATTGTCTTTACGTTCCTTAACATGGGCTGGGAAGTATCGCTTTTTGGGCGCAACAACTCGAGAGGACTGTAAAGGGATTTCATATTATTTTTTAGGCCTAGGCCTGCAAAGTAACTTTTTTTTATAAAATATTGTCCTTTAGAGCATTTTTTTTATTTCATTGTATGTTTGAGAAAAGCACTATACATGCCTCGGCGTGAAAACGGATTCCCGGCCTCGTATCCCTATCCGGTATATACAAGAACCAATGAAGATGCCACAAGTTGCTAATGCATTTACATGTACAAAATCGGAACGAAATAACAACTACATCTAGATAACAAACATTTGTCGGCAATATGAATAAATTCAAACATACAAGAAAATTGCTTACGTAATAGAAAGAAACAAACTAACATTACATTACAAGAATTTTCGGCGAAGGAAAACATCGTGAGGAAACCGGACTAATTCCATTAAGGTCTAGTTTACCGTTCGGGTTGGAAGGTCAGATGGCACTGATGGCAGTCACTTTCGTAAAAACTAGTGCCTACGCCAAATCTTGGGATTAGTTATCAAAGCGGATCCCAGGCTCCCATGAGCCGTGGCAAATGCCGGGATAACGCATGGTTCGGAAAATCGAACGCAACAGTCAGTTCCACAATATAACTGTGCGGAACAGGAAGTTTCTGGAGAAACGCACAGTTGCCGGCTGTCAAACATCTATGTCACAAGTAAAGTCACTTACGCCCTTTTCGTCACGGCGACGTCGTCTAGACTCCGTTCAGCAGACGATAGCGACCGAGAAGAGCGAAAAGCGTGACGTACCAACGTCGACAATCTATTGACCAATCGTGGACTTTGCGCCGACTGGGTAAGGTCTACTGGTGACAGTGTCGCCGGTACGTCGGCTGACACTTTGACTAACAAGTTGAATCCGGTACATATTGTGTACGAGTTTTGTAGAAAAAATACGCGTGTATGCGTAAATGCGTATTTATCACGTTTGGAATTCAAACTTAACACGTTTGTTCCATCATCGGATCTATTCGACCCGATGCAGGTATGGTCAACCGCTTTGTTAACTCAAAGGTACTTTGTTCGTCCTATTCGTTTATTGTCAATTTCTTAAATTTGTCCTATTCCGCTTTCGTCATCTATTCTTCATTCGTCAGTAGTCTTTGTCAGCTTTGATCGTATCAGTTGTTTGCCCTTTTCCTATTTCGAGTCATATTAAGGAATAGGACGAACCAAGACTAGTAGACCCTTCAAACTTGGATAGATTTAAATCCACTACATCATTAACTCATACATACATTTTTAGTGCGATTATGATAGGTATCAAGAAAAGGTAATAGTGTAGATATTTCCTAATAGAGTATAGTGGATTTACGTAAGTATATGTAGTAGGGGTGTGTAATGATTGGTATAACTTTTTTTGGTATAATAACACTTGATATAACAACATTTCGTATATATTTATAGGATATAATCACTCATTTGACATAATTAACGCGATTTTAGTGCGATTATGATAGGTATCAAGAAAAGGTAATAGTGTAGATATTTCCTAATAGAGTATAGTGGATTTACGTAAGTATATGTAGTAGGGGTGTGTAATGATTGGTATAACTTTTTTTGGTATAATAAAACTTGATATAACAACATTTCGTATATATTTATAGGATATAATCACTCATTTGACATAATTAACTTTTGGTATAACCACAAAATATCTACTTTTATTTTGTATAAACATTATTTCGTAGAACACTTATTTACAACAACCGTTATATGGTATAACTATCTATTGATATACTACTAGTATAATATAACTAGCAAACAGTATAAAACATTCCATGAATTAATTTTATTATTTTTTGAAGGGATCACAGTTCTATCCTAACCTAACCTACTTTTCTGATAGCAGTACATATGTTTAAGGGTCACAGTTCTAACCTAACCTAACCTATTTTTGTGGTAGCAGCGCGTTGTGTGTAGGGGTCACAGTTTTAACCTAATCTACTTTTCTGGTAAATGATGGATCTAATTTATTGTACAATTGTATTTTATTCTAACTGTGCTTTAGAAAGAATTTGTGTTATACAATGTATTTATTATCGGAAATGAGCATTATACTCAAACTATGTTATAATAAATGTTATTCGGAAAAATGATCATTATATTAAATAAGAATTATACAATTTGTTAGTATATTATTTGTTGTTATATGATTTAATAATTATATCAAATGATCGTTATAACGACTAAAAATATATCAAAAAAAGTTATATCGATCGATACGCACCCATGTAGTAGAGTAGCCCTTCAATTCCATGTGCGTTAGAAAACGTAGTGAGACAGTATTATAACAGCATCTGTTTTTAACCGACTTCTTTGCTTCTTTCCTGAAGGAGGATGTTCTGTATTCGGGTTCGTCTGTCTGTCTGTCTGTTTGTCTGTCTGTCTGTGTGTGTGTCTGTCTGTGGCATCGTAGCTCCCGAACGGATGAACTGATTTTGGTTTAGTTTTTTTTAACCCCTGACGCAAAAACGACGGGGTGTTATAAGTTTGACGTGTCTGTCTGTCTGTCTGTCTGTCTGTCTGTCTGTCTGTCTGTCTGTATGTCTGTCTGTTTGTCTGTGTGTGTGTCTGTCTGTGGCACCGTAGCTCCCGAACGGGTAAACCGATTTCGATTTAGTTTTTTTTGTTTGAAAGCTGAGTTAGTCGGGAGTGTTCTTAGCCATGTTTCATGAAAATCGGTCTACTATGTCGCAGTCGGGGGTTTTTTCAAAATTTTAATTTTGTGGTAGGTTAGGTTAGTGGTAACTATAATTATCAAATAATCCAAAAGTAATGATAACTGAATACTTTTTGCATCGGATTAAAATAAATAGGTATGCCGTTACTGTCCACAAAGACTCCTTAGTAAATAAAAAAAAATAAAAATAAAAAATATGTATCTGTCAGAGAGTTGCATTTGTTTTTTCACGAGCAGTCGGAACAATATCGCAAAAATGGAGAAAACTGAGGTGAGAGCGGTTATTAAATACTTCTGTTTGAAAAAAATGTGTACTAAAGATATATACGCTGAATTAGTGGGAACACTGGGGGAGTCCGCTCCGCCGTATTCTACAGTGGCACGCTGGTCAAAGGAGTTTAACTTGGGAAGAACATCCACTCAAGATGAACACCGCGAAGGCCGTCCATCTGTCGCCCTTACTGGAGAAAACGTAAAAAAAATTAATGATCTCGTTTTAACAGATAGAAGGATGACTATCAGGCATCTAGTTGAGCTCACAGGCATCTCGTATGGCAGCATTCAAAGAATCTTAACTGATGAATTACATATGAAAAAAGTCTCCGCTCGTTGGGTGCCTAGAATGTTAACGGCTGAACAAAAGAAAATACGTTGTGAGATTTCGAAGTCTAATCTTGAAAAATTTCAAACTGATCCCGAAACATTTTTGCGTCGGTTTGTAACCATGGACGAGTCTTGGATCCATCATTTCGATCCTGAGACCAAACAGCAATCCATGACCTGGAAGCGAGCGTCGTCCCCTACACCGAAGAAATTCAAGGTAGCAAGCTCCGCTGGTAAGGTCATGGCTTCAGTGTTTTGGGATGCTGAGGGAGTCATAATGATCGAATACCTGGAAAAGGGAACCACTATTACGGGCTCCTACTACGCTGACCAAATACGCAGATTGAGAGAGGCAATCAAAGAAAAGCGGCGGGGTAAACTTCGAGCTGGCATCCTGTTTCACCAGGACAACGCACCGCCCCACAAGGCCGGTGTTGCGATGGCTGCCATCCGTGATTCAGGGTTCGAATTGCTGGAACACCCCCCATATTCGCCAGACCTAGCCCCCAGCGACTTTTATCTCTTTCCACGGCTGAAGGAAGATCTTAGAGGCAACAAATTTTTGAATGATGGCGAGGTAATGGCCGCTGTGGAGGCATTTTTGGAGGGTCAAGAAAAAGATTTTTTTTTTTAAAGGAATTCGTAGTCTGGAGAAACGATGGTCCAAGTGTGTAGACTTGGAAGGAGATTACGTAGAAAAATAAATTATTTTATTAAACATTTTATGTGTCTTTCATACTGATTATCATTACTTTTGGATCACCCCTCGTAGTATGAAAGATGTCACATTTTTCATACTATTTGGACAGTGAGTAATCGAGTTTCGTATGTGTTGGAAATAAACACGGTCATATTAACAATTGTATTGCGAAAGTTAAACTCAATTCAGCCCAAAACATCTACCCGATATTTTCGTAAGTATAACATTAAACTTCATACGTCTTTGTAATGTAAATATAAGGACAATGGCGTATAAATTAATTTTCAGTTTATTTGTATTTGAACAGCAGGAGCGAAATGTATTTTTTATTTAAGTAAGACGACAAGAACATGTTTAATTTCCGATTCAGATCGCTGTTCTTTTATTAACCCCCGACGCAAAAACGACGGGGTGTTATAAGTTTGACGTGTCTGTCTGTCTGTCCGTCTGTCTGTCTGTCTGTCTGTCTGTCTGTCTGTTTGTCTGTGTGTGTGTCTGTCTGTGGCATCGTAGCTCCCGAACGGATGAACCGATTTCGATTTAGTTTTTTTTATTTGAAAGCTGTGTTAGTCGGGAGTGTTCTTAGCCATGTTACATGAAAATCGGTCCACTAGGTCGCGGTCGGGGGTTTTTCAAAATTTTAATTTTGTGGTTATTTATGATGCGTAATGTGGGTTAAAATTTGAGTTCATATATTATTGTTTAGAAAAAAAAAATTAACAAAGTCTCCTGAGAGACAGAAATTGACATCATAACTTTGTTTAGTGTAATACAATTTCGTTCATAAATACGTACCTTAAATAATACCTGTAGGGGGGCGTAAACTTAAGTAACGTAAAAGTAATTTAATATCAGAATACAAACAATATGATAGCCCTAAAGTCAGTAATTTATAGTCGGATGTGCGATTAAATAAATTAGTTTAAGAAATACTACGCCTATCGACTCATTCTTTGGCAATTTTAACCATATTTGGGTATTCTACATGTAAGTTGGTAAAATAGTAAAGCAAAAAAATCTAATTCATCAAATGACAATGATAAGTAAATAAGTACGGCTGCTAACAATGGGTGTCGTCACAGTGAGGAGCCGTTGGGACACTCCCATTACACATTATCATTCAATGAATACCGTCAATGGTTTGACCGAACGATTTCTGTCTTTATTTCCTTTTAAGACTTATTTTTGTTGTAATAAAATAAATAAACATTATAGAACAATTTTTACACAGATTGCCTGAGCCCCACTGTAAGCTCAAGAAGGCTTGTATTGTGGGTACTCAGAAATAAATGTATGAAATTGCTCTGTAAATTATTGCAAAAATGATAATAAACTACCAATGTTTAAGATGACTGATGTCCTACAAATAAAACCTGCCTAAATAATAAGAACCGAGAAGATCAAAGTAAATACAGAATACAAGTACTTATATAATTAAGGCCCATTTAGACGGTACGAGAACTCGCATACGAGTTTAATTACATTGCGGTATTAGATGGCTGTGAAAAATTGTATATACCCTCAACAGCCCGCAATGTAACTGAAATCGAATGCGAGTTCGTACACCGTCTAAATCAGGACTTATGATATAAAATCCACGATGGAGGCATACTGTGCAGACAAGTTAGTTTGAAGCTAGACGGCGCACAGAACTCGACGCTAAGCGCGATGAGCTAAAAGCCAGACCACCTATGGCTATTACTTACAATTATGTCGGAGGAGTGCTGACCTGCCGCGAGTGTGGTCGCACATTCGTAACAAAAATTGGCTTCATCAGTCACCTGAGAGCACACCTGCGACGCTCTCAACCGTAAAACGCAGTCGCCGTAGCCGAAAACGGCTAGGAGGAGATGATGATGATATATAATTATTTAATTTAGTCCTAAGTATTGTTTGAGTAACTTGGTTAGCCCACTAAGTGAAGGAATGTGAACAAATTAGTTTCATCAGGCTGGCCTTCCGCCCGGATTTCCTGCGATCTAAAAAACTCTCGGCTAGAACAATAATAACGTCATTAGTTTCGTGATCTTACAACACGATCTATTTAGTAACTTGAAGACCTTAAAATATATTGTATGTGTCCTTCATTCCTCCTTTCCATACATTCATTCATATTTCATAGGATTTCCCCAAAACTATCGACGCGGAATCGGCATGGGGCATTTTCAGAACTTGGGTCCCCCCCAATTAGCGTAATATGTTGTTAACAAACATTAACTCACTTTCAGTTTTGTGAAAACAATTAAGCATAAAATCTGCCTAAAAATTTACTTTTTTCACATTCTGAATGTAGATTATCGCTTAAAATTTATGTAATTAACACAAAAATAAAATTTTAATTGAAATTTCATTCTTAATTATCGTCACAAAACTGACAGTGAGTTGGCAGTGAGTGAGTGAGACGAGTATAATATCATTCATTCATTATCATTCATTATGCTGTGTGGTGACGGGTTAAGAATTTCACCACCCCCTTTCTTCCCGTGGGTATCGTAGAAGGCGACTATGGGATATGGGTTAAATTGTGGTGTAGGCGAGAGGCTGGCAACCTGTCACTGCAATGCCACAGTTTCGTTTTCTTTTAACCCCTTATTTGCCAAGAGTGGCCCTGAAGCTTTAGTAGTTTCATGTGCTCTGCCTACCCCTTTATGGGATACAGGCGTGATTGTATGTATGTTTGTATGTATGTATAATATCATTAGAAAGCCAAAAGTACCTACCTACATAAAGTTAGTCTAGGACTTGCACAACTCTAGCTCAGGCTTACATGAACCTGAACCTAGAATATAGCACCTTGACCTCAAGGAAAACTTAAGCCATCGACAGAAGTGACAGAATCGAACTCGAGTACAATCAGAATCAAAAGTAACTGTTTAAAAAAACTCTTTATAAAATGTCTATTCCTTAAACGCTAAACAAAAAGCAATGATTGATAGGTATATAATTAGACTTTGATATGTTTCACCGCAAACTGTGCAGATTTAAGTTTAGTAAGTTATTAGGGATGTCAGATAATTTTGGTGCATTTTCATATAATATTATTGGCGCTGACTGTACCTCATCGGCTCACCGATTAATTTCTATTGCTTATTGTTCTAAAAAACACGCAAACGCCGACCTTGCCTCGGGATTTCTCCTAGACAACCTAGTCCACGCTAACTCTTACGGCAACAACAGAAAGTCCGTTTTACCTTGATCAGTCGGCAAAGTGTTGTCAGATTGGTTGAGAAGTTCGTGATAGATTGCTTCGATTTGTCGGGAATTATACTAACGAGGTTGTCTCCTTGTCCGTGACACCGGCTGTTTGTGGCGGTTTAGAAAAAAAATGTAGCAGCTGTCAATAGATTAGTCATTCGTGAA